>NC_092345.1:12012698-12316680 GCF_963676685.1 Mytilus edulis
CCATTCTGTTATTTAAGATACAAGAATAGCAAAGTTAATGCACTCATATAACTTAATGTAATGAAAAAGTAGTTTTTTTGCAGTTACATAGTTGTTTTTTTAGAATCTTCTTCTGTTACTATTTATATTAGTTATGAATGAATGCATCAAAGAAATTTCTTCCAGACATGACTCCCCTTTTAAGGTTCATTATAACCTTTTCGCAAATATGGCCATGTTTAAGGGTGGTAATGGGGGTACATGTACCTTCATGTTGAATCACGGTAAAATTTCTTGCCAAATGGTGTTAACGGTAATTTTTGGTTCATGACGATAAAATGTGCACTTCCTTTTAGACGATAAAATAATCGAATGATTTTGACTAACACTTTAAATTTTCCCCAAAAATAACAGGAACAATAATTATTTGAGACCTCTGACGAATCACGGTAAGGATATTTTGATGAATCACGTTAAATTTTAATCAATTTGACGACCGCTAACGGTAGCCACTACAAATTTCACTCAGGAAACAGACACACCTGTGCATCTTGAAAAGTTTTAGAGTATGGCCTAGATGAACCTTGAATATTTGTGAATTAATTTATGAAAAAAATAATTCGTTTGATAACATTTGTAATAATTGTGTATTACATGAGTGACTACTAGCAATATATTTTAAGGTACTGGTGACTCTGCTTTCAGTTCAATCCAGTTGTTTAACACAAATTTATGTGAATGCATTGTGCCTTCATGTTAATGCTTACTTATTTTAAATCCCTTAATTAACCCTTTCCTCCATGGGAATTTTTTTTACATGCTTGATTTGCATAGGATTTTTTCAATAAAAAAAAAATCATCAGGTTTAAAGTATTATTGCATTGCGACAACAAATATTTCATCAATGAATTTTCTAGTCAGATATTCTCATGAATATTCTTTTTATATAAGATACAATTTTTTTAAGTCTGATAAAGTTTTTTCGTAGGCAATACGTTTCAACTGAGGCACTACACAGGCGTCGATAGGCGTCATTATGGAGGAAAGGGTTAAATTATTACATCTTTTTGGGTATACTTAGTATATGGCCTTTGAGACTTTATTAAGGGTAATTCTCATTTAACCTTTTATTGGTTTGGCTATGTACAAAAATAAAATGTATTTGAATTTTGTGTCTTAAAGAATTGATTTGCTCCCAAATGGAAGTCATAGTATACATTTCAAAGGGTACACCGTTAACATAGTGTGATATACATGTAAGCTCATCAAGCCAATTTAAGTACAACATTGTACTAAGCTAACTTTGCCATGATCTAATACATTGTACTTATATTTAAATATATCAACACATTGTACAGAAATAAATATTGTTGGCAAGAAATTTCTTCAGTTGTATAACAATGAATATAAAATGTATAAGTATAAAACAAATAGGCTAAGATATAAAAATAGCAAACTATTATAAATATTCTTGTGTAAGTTAGATATATATTTATTAGAAACATGAACATGTCTGATATTGCATCAGTAGGGCTAGCAGTAATATTAGCTTAAAAGCAGCTGTTGTGAATTTAGTCCATGCTATTAATATGTTGAATATACATTTTATATTGTATCAAGTGATGGCATGGCATTGAATGTTTCATTTAAATGTTTACCTTCCTTATTGTAAAGTTTGTATGTGTTGCAACAAATCACCTTGTACATGTATGTGAACTTTTATGAATAATGTCTTTATACACACTTCACCTTTTTATGTATAATTTTAATGTACTTAAGACTTTCGACATAATTTTTTGTGTGCAATGCAATTGACTCTCTGGTTTGTCCTCCAACTTCCAGAGTTACATTAACAGGCGCAGACGAACAGCCTTATCTATATCAAAATTGACAAAAGAGAAACACTTATGAACCACATCAACAAATGAGAACCCTTTTACAACAGATTTCTGACTTAGGACAGCTGGTGCAAAAAAATGCAGCTGGTTTAAATATTTTAACAGGCGTCAACCTTCACTTTAGCATGAGAAAGTGGTATAACATTACAACATAGAAAAACACTATGCTCCGCAAATAGTAAAAAAGTACCATAAGGACCAAACATTCGGTTCCACAGCTAGTTTGATGTATGACACAATATTGATACAATATGTAAAACAATTGCAAAAAGATGTTTATGTACAGTTTTCTTTAGATTTTTAGGACTTTCATCTTTTTAAGCAGAATTTTATTTGCAGGTTTTACTGAAGATGTTATATAATATCTTACCATTTAAAGGAATAACAATATGTTTTGAAATTTTTAAAAACAGTAGAGTTTTATTGGTACAAAGTTTCTGTATGAATTTTAATCAAATACTATATAACTTTAAATTTAGTCTGTAATAAATATTCCTGATGTAAAATCTTTTTATTGTGTTATATCACATGTAAATATAATTTCTATATAAATCTAAAAGTCTATTTCAAGTTTGATCTTTTTGGTCAAAATTGAATTGTGTGTTTTTTATAAGATTGTTATTATATTTTTCAGATCGTAAATACCGTGTGGAATGCTGGGATATTAACCAGAGAGGTACCGTTGGGGAAAACATCCTTCATATGTGTGTATTACTGTCTACAGCTATTCATGCAGATCTTGCCAAAAGATTGATAAAGGCTTATCCTAAATTACTGAATGATATTTACCTTAAGGATGAGTATTATGGTATGTCTGAAATAGATAAAAAGTTACTGTCTTTTAATTGAAAGCAAAGGGGCCTTGGTGGCTGAATGGTTTAAATAGTTGAAACTACTGTAACACTAGCCTGTCAACACTGAGATTTGGAGTTGAAATAGATAAAAACTCACTGTATTTTTGAAGTGAATGTAATAAACCAAACAGTGTAAATGAAACTGGAAAAGTCATGTGTCAAGGACCTACATTTTGTATTTCTAAGATTTTAAATCATTTACATTTGCATATCAAACTTAGTTTCACAGTGAAACCTTTGTGAACTGTACTGTTTTATAAACTTAAAACATTCATCTTATAACATGTATAACCTGCAAAAAAAATGAAAATGTTTATTTATTGATGTTCTGCATGTTGACAGGAGTTAAATGTCTTTAATGGTAAATGGAAAAAGAACCAACTTTTTTCATTAAGCTCAAGACAGCCCATAGTCACTTAGGAAATAAAACGCTCAATACTATCATACTTCCAGTTAATTTGTAAATTTTTCATTGTCCAAATATCAAGTGTGACTTTACTTTGTATGTATTTGTAGGTGAGAGCGCTTTACATTTTGCTATTGTAAATGAAGATCCTGCAATGGTTAAATTTTTGTTGGATCATGGGGCTGATTATCATCAGAGAGCTACAGGAAATTTCTTCACCCCAGACGATCAGAAGGAATCAAGAACAGATTCGCTAGAACATGAGTGGGTGGACTTGTGTGAGAAAACTGATTATGTAGGGTAAGATTAGTGTGTCTATAGGTAGTATCTCAAATTTTGTCAAAAGCCCTGTTATTAGAAGAATATTAACAATGAATGACAGCAAAAAACATGTACTCTCGCTATCAAGAATTGTTCTTAGTCTTTTATGCAATGCCTCAATCACTTAATCTATCTTTTCAAACTTTTTTTTGTTTACATAAATGTAAAAATTATGGTGAAAGGAGGATGTAACTTAATGATTTTTCTATATTATAACCTCCTGCTAACATCTTGGGTTTTTAAAATAATGTTAATGCAGAAAAAAATATTGAATCAGCCTTTATTTTATATACTAGTATAAGATATAGATAGAATAACTATTATATAGTCTTTATCAACCTCTGTTTTAAAGAATGTAGGTAAAATCTCAGACACTTTATATAGATAGATCAGTTAACTTGCATGGTCATAAGTACAAGTAAAGGACCAGCAGCTCACAATACTTCTTGTTTTGAACTTTACTTTCATTCAACTTATAAAAATACACTGGGGTAAAGCTGATGACCGTAACTGCATTCACGGTCATCCCAAGATGTCGGATGAAAAATTAGGTCAGTTTCTGTATTGTCTGTTAAAGTGTTTCTATATCATTTTCTTTACAAATCATACATTGAAACGATGTAAATTTAAAAAAGAATCACTCAAAAATCACTAATTACTTCCGAGAAATGTGCATGAAACGGGAAATTCGATTTGAAAAAATCGTTAAGATGACCGTAAATCATAATCAAAATATTTTCAAGATGACCATAACATAAAACAAGGATGACCGTGATTGGTAAAAAGATGACCGTAACTTGTAAAGGATGACCGTAATTTGTAATGACTGACTGTAATTTATATAGGACGACCGTAACTTTTATAGGATGACCATCAATTCTAAGAAATATCCGTATTGTATTCAAAGCTTTTTTGTTGAGTTTGCCGATCTCAATAGGGGCTCGGTTAGCGGATATAAATATGTTTCATAAATTTCTTTTTTTAAACTATAATATAATTGGCCATATTTAGGATTTATAACAATGACAGTAAATTGCATATTTCTCGTAAACAATGAAATATTTATTGATATCGACGTTAAAAATTTTAACACAAATTTACAGCGATACGACGAAAATTTGAAGAAACATGAATGTGTCCCTAGTACACGGATGCCTCATCTACACTATCATTTTCTATGTTTAGTGGACTATGAAAATGGGATAAAACTGTAATTTGGCATTAGAATTAAAAAGATCATTCCATAGAGAAAATGTGTACTAAGTTTCAATTTTATTTAACTTGAAGCTGGACAAACGGACAAACAAACAGACGAACGGACGAACGTACGCACAGACCAGAAAAACATAATGCCAATAAATGGAGCATTAAAAACATTAATAATACATACGAATATTTGGTAATCGAGCCCATGTGTATGGGTCCAGAGGAAGCAGATTAAAATCTTAATTTGTCTTGATATATGCAGGCGGAAACACTTTTGAAATAGAACAAAAGAATCGAAGCTCTGTGTTTATCGAGAAAGCGATAGAAGTTAACTGTAATGTTTGATATATTAACAAAATTTTAAAAAGTTAATAGAAACAAATAAAACGACAATTTTCTTATTTTAAAAACACCATTTGCATTAGTTTTCAATGTATCTATTACATAGTAATGCAAAACAATAAGATATCAAGTCGACGACATGGTTTTTATCGGGGCCTTTTATAGCTGACTATGCGGTATGGGCTTTGCTCATTGTTGAAGGCCTTACGGTTACCTATAGTTGTTAATGTTTGTGTCATTTTGGTCTTTTCTGGATAGCTGTCTCATTGGCAATAATACCACATCTTTTTTTATATATATAGTATCTATAAGTTGGATGTAGAAAATGCATTACCTCCGATTTTTTTTTTATCACGGACGGAGAACATATCAATCTTTTAGTTCAGAAATTTTCGTGTCTGCCCTTCCATTATGTGAATCAAGAAAAAATTCCCCAAAACAGGTAACGATTGTATCGAAAAGAGAAAAATCGAGTGCACCTTTATATGTTAGGGCATGTTTGGGGTGTATATTTTGTCTTTAAAACGTACAACGCAAGAGTATTTTATATAGCATCTCGCTTCAGATTCTATTATTATTATATATCAAAGCTACAGGTTGACTTTATAACGTAAAAAAATGACAGTACAAAAAGATGAAATATATGGGTCAATTGAGATACCTATCTAATGATTCACAAAAAACAGAGTAGGTGTGTTCGAATAGCTATTTTTTCTAAAAGTACTTGACGACAGTCTTTTAATTTGGATGATGAAAATGTGTGTGTGATAACTAGGGTTTATAATCTTCAACCACTGAAAATGTTTAGTCTGCCCTTCCACGAAATATTTAATTAGAATTTTTTTAAATGCTTAAGAATTTTCAAAAATTCCATCTGACATCCAAACAGACAATATTTTTAAGTTGAATCAATGCAGACAAGATCATTAACTAATGCTCATTAGCTAGTAGATACATTTGTATTTTAAAATATAACTGACATATAACGATCGATCGTAATGGTGCTATGTGGATAAATTTATCAGTTTTCAAGAGCAAAATTGGCAGAGCGTCATCCCTACAATGGCTTCCATTTCTACGACTGTGAGCATGAACTGGCGTAATGGGGAGATAATTTTGAAGAAGTAGAATCCTGACTGTATGAATAACATTTCTGTATATATACAAATTGACAACGTTCCGCCTTGTGATACGCTTTTCGTACAATACTATTTTAAGGATCTACTTTGCTGGAGCTCACCTTCACTAGTTTATTCGAATGATATTTTCAAAATATTTCTGTTATTTTATTTGCACGACAAAATGAAAGACGATATAATATCAATGGGTGTACATGCAATTTTTTGGCATTTTTAAAAATGTGTATTTATTATATGTCATTAAAAGGAATCCCAGAAACCAAAAAAAAATCTTTTGCCGAGCAATTGAAGGCTGTGCACCGCATGTCTTTTGGCAAATTCATTTTAAAAATTGAACCCTCTACTGTAAAAAAGATACATATGGTAATCTTTGCATTTGAAGCACGTCTTATTTTCTTCTACCTATAGGATAAAACTTTCATATTAATATGTAAAATTGAGAATGGAAATGGGGAATGTGTCAAAGAGACAACAACCCGACCAAATAAAAAACAACAGCAGAGGGTCACCAACAGGTCCTCAATGTAGCGAGAAATTCCCGCACCCGGAGGCGTCCTTCAGCTGGCCCCTAAACAAATATATACTAGTCCAGTGATAATGAACGCCATACTAATTTCCAAATTGTACACAAGAAACTAAAATTAAAATAATACAAGACTAACAAAGGCCAGAGGCTCCTGACTTGGGACAGGCGCAAAAATGCGGCGGGGTTAAACATGTTTGTGAGATCTCAACCCTCCCCCTATACCTCTAACCAATGTAGTAAAGTAAACGCATAACAATACGCACATTAAAATTCAGTTCAAGAGAAATCCGAGTCTGATGTCAGAAGATGTAACCAAAGAAAATAAACAAAATGACAATAATACATAAATAACAACAGACTACTAGCAGTTAACTGACATGCCAGCTCCAGACTTCAATTAAACTGACTGAAAGATTATGATTTCATCATATGAACATCAGGCACAATCCTTCCCGTTAGGGGTTTAGTATCATACCATCATAACATATATGAGAAGAACATAACCCGTGTCATGCCAACAACTGTTTTTAAAAAAATAATGTGTTTAGTTCCGATGCAAAGACCTTATCAGTGACTCAATATTAACGCCAAAATATGCAATCTTTAATGACTTGACAACAGTATCGTAATTATATCCCTTCTTTATAAGTCTATTCAAAGGTTTTGTAAGTTTCTGAGGTGTATACCAACACGATTAATCATTTGATACAAAAAGATAGTTATATAAATACGGATATTTCTTCAAATTGAGGGTCATCCTTCAAAAGTTACGATCATCATTTACAAATTACGGTCATCTTAAAAGCAGTTACGGTCAGCCTTGTTATGAATCGCTGATTCTGTTACGGTCATCTCGATTGTGATTTACGGTCATCTTGGCGATTTTTTCAAATCGAATTTCCCGTTTCATGCACATTTCTCAGAAGTAATTAGTGATTTCCGAGTGATTCTTTTATAAATTTACATCGTTTCAATGTATGATATGTAAAGAAAATGATATAGAAACACTTTAACAGACAATACAGAAACTGACCTAATTTTTCATCCGACATCTTGGGATGACCGTGAATGCAGTTACGGTCATCAGCTTTACCCCAGTGAAAATAGATGATTTTTATTTCCAATTAGCCATGTATATTATGGAGAATATCCTTTGAGTTTTGCTGCCTCCCTTGGACAGGAAGAATGCGTTCGTCTGCTTTTAGCAAAGGGAGCTAACCCTAATCTCCAGGATACCAATGGCAACACAGTTATGCACATGTTGGTTATTCATGATAAAAAGGTTGGTATATACACATTCTTGACTTGAAGAAAAAAAGTATTGTTATCGGAAAAATCAACATAAATAATGTTGAGGATTTATGATTTTATATTTTGTATCATACCTGCAATTCTAAAAATACATTAGGGAAACACGACCTACTATGATACCTTGTCAATCATGTCTATCTGCCTTTCTGTCTTATACACAAGATTGTCATTTTAAAGAATCTTACAATTAACATAGGAATGAAACTGTTTTTGTCAGAATTATTCACACATTGTGTATTAGTTCCCTCAATATTTATTAGCTATTTCTTAAAAACTTATTTTTAGAATGACTGAATGCAAACCATGGACTTTACCTCAGTTACAATTAGGGAAGTTTGCAATAACTTCAGCAACAATTCAGTTAACATAGGAATGGCTAAGACTTGACAATAAATCTTTCAGATATATATTTAAATTTGGAGGGATTCCATTTTGCTGCTTTTTTTCTACATTATCCTTGTTAACTTAGGAAAGGAACAAAAATATGAAACTATAAGTTCATACCATTTATGATTGTTCACTATACATATTATTTCTTTGTTTGGATTCAAAAGTGAGGGAAACCTGGCTTTTGTCAACTAGATAATTGGAGAAGGTGTCAAAATTTTTGAGGGATATGCATTAAATTGATTGAAATTTAAAACCATTGATTTGCTTCATCACAAATTTTAAGATAGTTAAGTGTCATTTGTATCTAAGGAAATAAGAGAGTGCATAAATTCATTTGATTTTAACTAACTTAATTATTCAACCCCAAATTTTTTTTGTGTACATGAACTTGAATTTTGGTGAATATATATTTCAAACAGAATTATTTTTCATGCAATATAAGAGACATGTTGGGCTTATGATGTGTTGTTCATGTATGTTGATTATCTGTCTGTGAAGAAAAGAAATGAAGCTTGCTGTCTTATTTTGTTGTCATAAGGTGTTTTATGTTGGTATTTTTATGGTATTCAGGCTATTGAAATTTTGTCTCATGTTGAATGGGTTTCAAAGCTTAGATAACTAGAAAGCATGTATGTTAGATAAAAAAAAAGAAACACTGAATAGCTATTCATAAAATTTTCAAAATAAATACTTAAGTATGAGGACATGTATTTGATAATTGAAAAGTATTTAAATTATTTGTATTGAAAAATCTTACTTATTGTCATCGATATTTAATACAAAATAATTGATTTACCAATAATAGAATTCACAGTTGAACGGACAAGAGGTTTGATCCTTTAGCACTTAATTAAAAAGTCAGATTTTGATGTTGTTGTTTGAATTCTGATTAATTTTTTCAACAGCTTTATAACTTATTGTGTCAATGTAAACACTGATTAAAAAATCATTTGGAGCAAAATATTTTTTATCACAAATATTATATACGCACATTTAAATAGATATGAAAAATTCACATGAATGCACAGAATATTTTTTACTTGTTCATGTATAGGTTGCACATAGCAAAAATTTGACAGGACATTTCATGTTCCTTTTGGTATTCTTTTGCGTCATCGATGTATAGTATAGCTAACGTCTCCTTTTCTTGTTTAGTTTGGAAACTATGCCTCTGTCTAATAAACATGCACTGTAAATAATTATTGTGTATCAAAAAAACATTGAATAATAATTTCTCTCCATAAAATTAAAAAAATTTCAACATGTTCAAATTAAAAATTCTCCTGATTTTTTAAAATGTACTGTTGCAACAGTTGCACTAGCCTGCGAACACTAGTACTGAAATTGTTTGTTTTCATCCTGCATGTGGTAGGTTTGCTTTACTCTAAATTGACTTAGGGGTAGTCAGGTATCCTGCAGAAGGTAACTGGTTAGTGGTTCTCTCCAGACACTCCAGCCCTTCCACCATTAAAATCTGACCACCATGAAATAGCCATTGATGGTGCTGAAAGTGGAATTAAACACCAAGCTATCATATTTAGAATATATTATTTTATTTCCTATGTTATGTAACTTTGCAAAAAAAACATCATAAGATAAACTTACATACAACTTAAATGGTCATCATCATCATATAAGGCTTAATATAAGAAAATATGGTGATGTTTTGAGGTTGCAAATAAGACAACTATAAAAAATGTGCCTGATTGATTATTTAGCAATTGAAATACAAGTCCAATACATTTACTTTTTTAACTTACTATCATTTGTTGATCAGCATAACATGCTCTCTAATATTTGACTTGTTACTATGGTTTGAGTCTGAATAACGGGCCCAGGTTCTGGTAGGCTAACATGTCTACCTTTGGACTTTTACCATTTGAACAAGAACATTGATATTCCTTCTCAGCGTTTCAGTCTAGCATAAAACAGGGTTCATATTCAAATCACATTCATATAGTCTTGTCCCGATATGCCTTAAATAATTGCCACTGGAAGACAGCCTGAACCAATCAATTTCTTATTCCTGGCATTTGTTTTCTCCTCTTACAAAGGTTATCAATTTAATTTACCACCTTTTTATTTTATTTTGAAAATAGGGTATTTCTTTTATACTTTTTAGCAATTACAGACTGAATCACGAAACAATGGCTTAATTTCAAGCAAGGTAGCAATCTTTTGTGTGGGTCTGTTGAAATATGTGTTCCACAATTTCCTGATATTTTTCCTGTTTCCATATACATGTATTAAATTTTCACTTACTTCTTTTTAAGAAGGCTAACCTTATATTAATTAAATCAGACAAATTAATCCAAACTTGTTCAGTGTTACTGCTGTAGTAATTTGTCTTGTAAATTTTAAGGATTTTATAAATTCACTGTACCATATTTTATACACCACAATAATAATGATTTGTCTTTATAATAATTTTATGCACTGTCAGTAAATACTTGTTATACCATTTATATTTTGAAAGAGCCATTTTTTTCTTCGAGTACTTGTATGTATTGAGCAAGCTCTTAAAATTATATATATTTTTCATGTATACTTATGTTTAAAATGGAATTCTATATTCAGTCTAGTGGTGCACCTTTAACGGTAGGTTTTTCCTGTGATTACAAGATTATGTTCTCAGGTGTATATATATATATATATCTTTGCAAAAGTATTATAAACAGATATTTTTTCATGGTGACATTGAAATTGAAATAATCCAACCATCTACTAGCCTCTTTGACTGTAACTTTAAAATTACTGTGAGATTGAGGAGGCGATTTGAAAAGGAAAAAAAAAATAAATGACTATGAAATTATTTAAAAATTGAAAGTTGTTTCAATAAAAATCACTGGTAAAAAATAATGAAAGTTTATAATTTTAACATGTGTTTTTTGGCAAGTTTAATTTCATTATTCAATATTTACATTTTACACATACTCCTTCTTGAAATAATTTCAATAGATTTGTTGCAAAAGGGTTGTAAAATGTTGGAGCATTTCAAGTCTTGTATATATTTTTCATTTTAAATATCCACAACAAAAAATTACTAGTTTGTTAAATGGGGTTATTTGACAGATGATCAGTTTGGAAAGACTGTCATGAGCAAAGAAACAAACAAATGTTTGATAAACAGATCCTCTGTCTCTGAATGTATTTGGGACTCTGGTTTTTACTTCTTCTTAAGAATAGTTTTCAACAATACCTCTATATGCAAAACTGTTATAAATTATAATCTGTCAGATTTTCTTTTATGTGAAAAATAAAAGTATGAAAATTATATGATCATGATGTTGATACTAGTAATTTTGCTGTTGTTATCATTGTTTACTTCTAATAATGACATTCATCTTAAAATTGCAACTTGCTTGGATTACAGCACGCACAGAAGAAGGTTAGCAGACTATATTTATATGTCACTAATGCACTTATCAAAATTTGTGAAGCATGGAAAAAAAATTACTTTATACAATAATTGAAAAACTCTGTCATTCAAGAGTGACATAGTTAAAAATTACAACAGAAAAATTAGTAGACTTATGAAAGGCTAATCAAATGTATAATGAATACTTATAAGCACTAAGTTTTCATTTGTCTGTAGGTCTAAGACTAAAAGTTGAACAAGCATGTTTTTGAGTACACTTACTTTTTTTACCATGTGATTGATAAGTGCATAGTATATGTGGGTAAATATACGACATGTGTGTGTCATACCTACAGTAGCTATTGTACAAGGTGATGGTTATCACTAATGTGGCCACGAGTCAGATCACTGTTATGTATTGTTGCTTTGCTTGGTTAACAGAAATATGTGTACTATCTTGCTAGAATATTATTTCATATTTATGTTTTGGGTTCTTCCAAAAAATATCAAGCTACAATTTTTTTTGTGTATAGCATGTTTTTATGTTTTACATCTGTTGTTGGCTATTTTGGAAATGTAGGGATGTTACTGATATTTACATAATTGAGGGATATATGCACTCAGCAATTCTCTATAAAAATGTGAACTTTATCATGATTGATAAATTGATTGCTTTTGGTTGCTCAAATGAGTGGTGAAAGATACCAAAGGTGACAAACTCATAAGTCGAAAACATTAACTGACAATGCCATGAAAAAAATAGAAAAGACTTAAAGACAACACCATAAACTTAGGTAATCTCAGATGGTCCAAAAGGGTAGTCAGATCCTGTTCCACAAGTGGCATCTGTTCTGTTGCTCATTGGGTGAGTCTTGGCCACCAATATATATCACAATTCAGTAGAGATTTTAATAAAAGTTGTATAAAAATGCTTTAAACTGCTTTAACTAATGGCTTGATGGGGCCAAATTTTTAACCCACTTTATGGTTACATTGCAAATACAAAATGTAATTTAGAACATTCAAGGTTGGTGTAATTTCATAGCTTCATTGGTATTTTTTATATAAGATTTAGCATTCCAAGTCCGCTTCACTTTTGTCCTTTTTTTGTTTATCTTAAAGTACTTTATTTGTATGCATTTTAATTTAATTAAGTGGCACATGAAATTTGTATATTCAAATGTTTCTTTTTAAGATATATATATTTGCTAACATGTGAAAATCTAAATGCATGTGCTATCAATGTTAATGTAACTTTTTGATTCTCATGAAAAATGCATTTTTACTATAATAGATATATCTATATAGAAATTACAAATTATATAATAATTATGCAAAATGAATAAAATGTATTTTGTGCTAATAGATAATTAGATGTTAAGTTAGAAATACTCACAAAACAAATTTTATAAATATAAAATGTAAAAGATTCATAGTTTAAGCTTATTTCTGAATTTTATTTTTTTCCAGGAAATGTTTGACTTGTTACTGAATATGGGTGGAAAGCTTGATATAAAGAATAGACAAGGTTTAACTCCCCTTACTTTGTCTGCAAAATTACCAAGAAAAGAAGTAAGTGTTTAAATATAGACAAATGTTTAACTCTATGGACACATTTACCACAACAGTTTTTGGTTCAGAGTGAAACTGATATTGGTACAGATTTTTCTTGATTTTTGACCTCAACTGGACCTGCAGTCGGAAGAAGTTGTTTTCTATGCCTATTTCAATTATAAACAAGATCAGTAGTTATATGTCCACTGGTTTACACTATTTGTGGAAGTTTTAGGCCTCTAAAATGTGTGTGTCAGACATTGAAAGGGAAGCCAACCATCTTCCCAGTTTAATCTGATTTCAATTTTTGAAGTCTGTATTTGAGCTTAAAATTAACATTCCAACAGAGAAACATGACTATAAATGGTGTAAGATTGAGATAACATGCATACACTATGAAATAAATGTCATAAAGTTGACTTCCAAAAGTATGGAGCGCCATTGGAGCCAAATAACAGTATTCTGGGTACAGCCGTAATTTACAGCCCCCGCATGATAAGGGTTAAGCAAGAAAGCTTTAAGCATTTAGCTTGAATTTTGTTTTGTTTTGTAGATGTATGAGCATATCTTAGAGAAAGTTAGAGCAGTGATGTGGATTTATGGCAATGTAACTTGTGCTGGCTATCCACTCAAATACATTGACACCATCTCAGAAACAGGGGAAATCAATAAAGATTCTGTTTTAAGTTTAGTGGTTTATGGGGTAAGTGTCCACTCAATAAGATAGACACCATCAGGAGAAATCAATAGAGATTATATTCTAAAGTTGAGTTATATGAGGTATGTGTCCACTAAAATAAGTTTTAAAAAAAGAGGGACGAAAGATACCAAAGGGACAGTCAAACTCATAAATCTAAAACAAACTGACAACGCCATGGCTAAAAATGAAAAAGACAAACAGAAAAACAATAGTACACACGACACAACATAGAAAACTAAAGAATAAACAACACGAACCCCACCAAAAACTAGGGGTGATCTCAGGTGCTCCAGAAGGGTAAGCAGACCCTGCTCCACATGTGGCACCCGTCGTGTTGCTTATGTGATTACAAATCCGGTAAATAGTCTAATTTGGTAGGTCATATTCATGAAAGGGTAGGGGATTGTAGTTACGACTTAAGGAACATATCCGATATCATTTGTGAAACGGTTATTCCATAACGGTCAACCAACTCGTGATGATGTCCGTAAAATTTACGAAGGGATGATTTCAACTTCACCATTTGAACCTCTTGGTTTAATAGCTTCCTTGTGAGCAGCAAACCTCTATCAAGAAAATCATGATAGGAAATGCAAGCACGGGAATATCGTATTCATATGTAAAGGTAATCTCAGAAACTTTGGATTTCAGTCTATTGCACAGTTAAGTACAGATAATCATGTCTACTAAGGGTAGTTTTTTTTTATTGTTGACTATTTCCCTATGATATTTATTTAGTTGTTGAATATTTCCAACTAGTTGATATGAAGCTCTTCAGCAGATCTATATCATGTAAAACTTGAAAGTTTTGCCACAATTTTCAAAGAAACAATATATGAATGATGTTGTCAATTTAACTTTTGCAGGAGCAAGAAAACCACCTGAGTATGATGGATGGTCTGGTTGTTAACTTACTGAAGGAAAAATGGGTTACGTTTGCAAGGTTCAGGTATGTGATGGTTCAAGGGTCAGAATCCATTCACAAATCCATTTTGCTCAAGTCTGCCAAAAATGGGATTCACATATCAGTCTCATTCAGCATATTTCAAGAATTTTATTTAAAAATAAATGCTTCTATTGTTCTTATTCATCCATCCAGGCTTGCCTTTGCTAAACAAATGAAGGTTGGTTTTTGTCGAGCCTGCAACATTTGTTGCAGAAAGCTCGACATAGGGATAGTGATCCGGCAGCGGCGGCGCGTTGGCTAACTTCTTAAAAGCATTATATTTTAGAAGGTGGAAGACCTGGATGCTTCATACTTTGTATATAGATGCCTCATGTTACAAACTCTGTGTCAGTCAATGTCCAATGTCCTTGACCTCATTTTCATGGTTCAGTGACTACTTGAAAAAAAGTTCATATTTTATGTAATGTTAAATTCTCTCTTTTTATAAGAAATAAGATAACTATATTTTGTATGTGTGTACCTTGCAAGGTCCTCATGCCCGTCAGACAGTTTTCACTTGACCCCGACCTCATTTTATGGATCAGTGAACAAGGTTAAGTTTTGGTGGTCAAGTCCATATCTCAGATACTATAAGCAATAGGTCTATTATATTCGGTGTATGGAAGGACTGTAAGGTGTACATGTCCAACTAGCAGATGTCATCTGACCTTGACCTCATTTTCATGGTTTAGTGGTTATAGTTAAGTTTTTGTGAATTGGTCTGTTTTTCTTATACTATATGCAAAAGGTCTACTATATTTGGTGTATGGAATGATTGTAAGGTGTACATGTCCAACTGGAAGGTGTCATCTGACCTTGACCTCATTTTTGTGGTTCAGTAGTTATAGTTAAGTTTTTGTGTTTTGGTTTCTTTTTCTTATACTATATGCAATAGGTCTACTATATTTGGTGTGTAAAATGATTGTAAGGTGTACATGTCTAGCTGACAGGTGTCATCTGACCTTGACATCATTTTCACTGTTCAGTGGTCAAAGTTAAGTTTTTGAGTTTTGATCTTTTTTTTTAATACTATATGCAAATAGGACAACTATATTTGGTGTATGAAAACATTTTATAATCTATGTCAGTCGCACAGGTTTTATTTGAATTTACTTCATTTTCACGGTTCATTGCTAAATGTTAAGTATTTCTGTTTTGGTCTGTTTTTCTTAATTTATAAGCAATAAGTCAACTATATTTGTTGTATGGAAGAATTGTTAGCTCTACATGTCTGCCTGGCATGGTCCATCTGACCTTGACCTCATTTTCATGGTTCATTGATCAATGTTTAGTTTTCTTGGTTGATGTTGAGTTTATGTGACAGTTGTAATAAAGCTTTATATTTAGGACTATCAACATAAATTAATGATTAGTAAGGAAGGCGAGACATTTCAGTGTGTGCACTCTTGTGCCTTTTGTTCAAGTCATCTTAAGCTCAACAAAAGATTTTCATTATTCAACCCCTCTTTTGTCATTCAGCAACATTTGAGTATGTAAAAATCGTTTTAGATAATTTGTGACTTTTAATGTTTGAGCACATTTGATTTAATCATTTTCTGTTACAGATTTTATCGGAGATTTCTGGCTTTCATCACTTACTTTATCATCTTTCTTGTGGCTTTTGCTTTGAGACCCGGAGAAGATAAATGTCCTGGTACTGTACAAACATTTAACCAGACAGGAAATGGTATGACTAATACAACCAGTGCTCCGGCAGATCCATGCTTCCTCCTTAAAGCTTGTGATACTAATGACAAGGTAGGCCATATAATTATCACATAAATTGTTTTTACTGGTATTTTATCTAAACAAAATTTAGAGGGTATTGTTTTATTAACCAAATTATTTTTCAATGAATATAACCACAAAATAGGAAGTACATTTCTCTTAAAGTAAAACATATTAACTGTTTTGTACGTGGTAAAGAAATTAAGTAGAATATGCATCTTTCTATTCAGTGAAATGCAAAAAATCTTATTCATTGATTATGTCAGCTTGAGTTTTCAAGGTTGCTGGTCAACATTAGATTTTCATAGTTTGTTTTTTAGATACTATGAGCTAAAAAATCAACTATATTTGGTGTGTGTGGATATATTGTAAAGTTTACATGTACGTCTGGCACGGTTTATATTACCTTTGATCTTATTTTTGTATATAATTTTTATATATAATTGATAATGTAAAGGTTAGATGATACATATAGTAAACCATTGCTTTGAAAGACATTCAACATAAAATCCAAACATGATTAAAAGGCAGGTGAGTCATCTTATGGTACACACTCTTATTTTTATTTCTAACTTAAAGGCACCACCATTTGTTATTTGACTGAGGGAATTTAAATGTGCATTTTTTTATGAAATGTAAAAGTTTGTGTACTTTAAATACATCAAAACACAATTAGCAGTAGGCTTTAACTTATTTTATTTACTTTTAGATACGATGGGCTTTAGAAATAATTGTCCTGCTAGCAGCCATTATGTATCTGTGTTTAGCTATGAAGGAAATTTACCATCAGGGATTCACTATATTTTTCACAACTTTGGTGAGTTTGATGACAACAGAATTATATGAAATATAACTAGAACTGATAGTTAACATTGATGGAAGTTTTTCATTGCTTTTTAGTAGTCATTTGATCTATATCAGAATTACCTTTAACTTTAAGGTTTCATATAGTTGGTGAAATGAATATTCTTTTTTTTAATTCTGCTTCACGATTGGGTCACTTTTTCTGACTGCTTTCATTTAAGTTAGGTTAATGTCTAAATTTGAATAAAAAACAGCTAATACAGCAGTGGGTCTGTTTTAAATTTAATTCAGTCTATAATATGTTTTACACAACAAAATCTATTAAAAAATGTACTAATTGAAAAGAGTTATCTCCCTTAATAGTTGTCCAAGTCTTTTATCTTATATTAAAAGTGCTCATGTATCAACTTAAGATTTTTCTAATAATATGTTTATAAAGTTTGGTTTATAAACAGAAACAAACAATTGTCCAATTTTACAGGGTGGAGCCCCTATGAAGATGCTGTTCTTGTTGTCTTGTGTTTTTGTGGTGATGATGCTCCCTGGAAGGGCTACATGTTCCACACAGTATGAAGATGTTGTTGCTGTTCTGGCTATTTTAGGAACAGCACCTTATT
Organism: Mytilus edulis; assembly: GCF_963676685.1. NCBI lineage: Eukaryota > Metazoa > Mollusca > Bivalvia > Mytilida > Mytilidae > Mytilus > Mytilus edulis. The sequence goes on from NC_092345.1 coordinate 12,030,778, forward strand.
TTCTGTTCTTCTGCAGGTATTTGTTTTTTTCTCTCATACTTATATGAGTTAGTTTAAACATTAGGCAAAAACCAATTGGATTGATTGCTGCATTGTTCACTAAACAGGACCATTGATAAAGAAACCAAATATTATAGGTAGATTTTCCATTTCATTTTCTTTTCTTTTTTTGAATTCTAAATGTCAAAATGTACTCATTATTTATACAACAAAATGTACTTATTATTTATACAACAAAATGTACTCATTATTTATACAACAAAATGTACTCATTATTTATACAACAAAATTGTACTCATTATTTATACAAAAAAATGTACTCATTATTTATACAACAAAATTGTACTCATTATTTATACAACAAAATGTACTCATTATATATACAACAAAATGTACTCATTATATATACAACAAAATGTACTCATTATTTATACAACAAAATGTACTCATTTTATATACAACAAAATGTACTCATTATATATACAACAAAATGTACTCATTATTTATACAACAAAATGTACTCCTTATTTATACAACAGAATTACTAATTTAAAGATGTGAATAAAAGTGATACATATGAACACTAAAAAAACAACCTTACAATACAAGAAAACCAAAGTTGACATCTAGAGGTCACCATCTTTCCTTTAACCTCTCAACAATTGATGAAAAGGCAATAACCAGAAAGAAGCAGATAATGACAAGAACATGGCCAAAAGAAATAAAAAGACAATAACCAAAAAGAAGCAGATAAATGACAAGAACATGGCCAAGAGAAATAAAAAGGCAATAACCTAAAAGAAGCAGATAATGACAAGAACATGGCCAAGAGAAATAAAAAGGCAATAACCTAAAAGAAGCAGATAAATGACAAGAACATGGCCAAGAGAAATAAAAAGGCAATAACCAAAAAGAAGCAGATAAATGACAAGAACATGGCCAAGAGAAATAAAAAGGCAATAACCTAAAAGAAGCAGATAAATGACAAGAACATGGCCAAGAGAAACGAAAACACAATCAATACTCCACTAAATAGTTAACAAAAACAAATATTTTAGATTGAGCAACATCAATCACCTGTGTGAGGAGGTGGCACCTATTGTGTTATGAAATTGAATCTGAATTATAAATATAACTCATGTTTTGTCAATTTCAGAGGTTTCAAGATCTTAGGACCTTTTGTTGTGATGATATATAAGATGGTGAAGGGAGATCTGCTGAGATTTTTTATCATATATGTTGTCTTTATCATAGGATTCTCTCAGTGTGAGTATAAGATAAAAACAAAAACAATGTTAAAGACATTTTTGATAGAATATGACTATATAGTATGGGTATTCTTCATTATTGAAGGTCGTGTGGTGGCAACATCCACTAAATTAGAACTCTGGTGAATAGTTATCTGATTGGCAATCATATTTATACATCTCCTTATTTATATATCAAAGACTAAATGCATGGCAATGTTTTGATGATTTTAGTATTAATATATTTATAGTCTTGCATCTCTAATCAACTTCATGATTCATCTTATAATTTTTGAAAAGTTATATAGATCATTAAACATCTTGTAATTTTATATTAAAACTTGGTTTGTCAAAAATATATTTTCACATGAAAATGTCAAATGATTTCCAGCCATTGACTTTTATTTTAAAATTTTCCTTTGAATATTTTTTTTTATGTTACTCTAAAAATATGAAGTTGTCTGTTTCCAATGTTTGAATTTTTTGGTCCAAATTGGTTGATGTACATAATGAAAATCAGAACATAATTTGGGGCAGAAGTCCTGTCTATTCTGGAAATACCTTATTTGTCTTTACAGCTATGTACATAGTTTTTCGGAACTATGAGGAAAATAAAGAAAATCCATTTAAAGATCCTGCTGAGTCAATAATGGGAATGTTCATGATGTCTTTAGGGGAATTTGGGGACTATTATGAAAACTTTGAAAAGACCGAGCATCCAATACTGAGCAAAGTAAATGATGTTGTTATTGACGTTGTAGTTGATATCTGTTCATAGATTGATCATTTTATTTTGGTAGAAAACTGCACATGTGTTATGTTGTATGCATGATATGTTTAATTTTTTTTAGCAGTTTATGTTTTTTTAAGCGTTCTTTGTCATCTTGATGTTGTGTGTTTTATTAATGACAGCTTTATAATCATTTGCTTGACAGTGGGACAATTTATTCATTTGATTTACAAGACTTTGTTGTAGAAAAAATGTTCAAAATAATAATGGTAAAACTTTTCCTGATTTCAGCTTTATATCTAATACACCTGAACCAGGAATGGAGTCCCTTTAGTGACCCTATTGAGTCAATAATGGCCATGTTTATGATGTCGTTGGGAGAATTTGGCGACTATTTTGTTACATTTAAACAGACAGATTTTCCTGAATTGGCAAAAGTAATTGGTTGACTCTCAAAACCACCTACTTACCTACTTCACTAAAACGACTTAATTCCTTTTATGTATATTTCCATTAAATTCTGTTTTGTTAGATGTAATTTAATATACAAAAAGCTAGCGTAGCTGTAAACAGTCTCAAAATTTTTCCATGAAAACATTGTTTCAGTTTTTTCTATGATAAATAACAAATTATTTTAAATTGCTCTAATTCTGCTTTTGAGTGTCATTCTTTGCTTACTGTCTATTAAAAACTAATTTTAAGAAAAAAATTAGCCCCAAATTTCATAAATTGTGATTATTTAATTACATTTAATTATGACTACTGTAGAAGAAATGACTTATTTGAATATTTAAGAAAATTAATACATTGAAATAAGTGGTGTTTTAATTAACAACATAATATGATAAAGAGATGAGAGATATATTGAAAGTTATGTTGACGAATTATGATAAAATGAAATAATGAAACTTGAATAACCATAGAAAAAGACAAAACTATATATGGAATATGCTTTAAAAGGAATTTTGATTCATACCTTTAATTTTTTACAGAAATCCCATATTGAACCAAAAAATAATATTTGCAGCATGACCTATTGTTTCACATTTAATTGTCTCCCCTGACCAATTTTGCCTAATACTGTTAATATTAACACTGTTATTGCATTAACAGTTAATTAAATTTGTTAATGTTTGTCTCCAGTTATACACAATAACTCAGATGATATGTGTATAGTTGGAAGAATGCTTTTAATGTGTTGCACAATGTTAATTACTAAGACATCTAATCAGTTATAATCTGACAGTGATCAGCTGTTCAGAAAACATACTTTAAGGGTGCATCAATAAAACAAACTTTCTTAGTTCAAATTTTATAAATATTAAACATCTGACACTGTAACCTGAGATTCAGAATTTGAAGACACATATATACTAAGGATACATTTATTTTCGTGGGTATCAATTTTCGTGGATTGAGGAAAACTTTTATTTTTGTTGATACAACACAAATGTATTAAATTTAGTGGTTTTGCCAAAATCTGCTTACAAAGCTTAAAGAAAATTTGTAATTCGTTGAACATTTAAATTCATGGATCACCTGTTCCCACGAAACCCACGAAAACTGGTATCAATGAGACTTAAAAATGAATGTATCATCAATTGTCCTTATGATATCACCATTACGCATTGGAGTTTAGTAATTGATGAGTTTGATATCTAAGTAATTGTGCTTATGACTGAATTTGTTCATCCTCCAAAGAAATGAATTTATGTTTGTTTTATTTCATTTTTATGCACAATTAAACCATTGCACTTTTCAATCCTGAAATTATAAGTTAGTTGGAGATGAACCTTGCTATGTCAGCAATGATAAGGGCTATTTTTATTTACAGACGATTTCAATGAGTGTGTAGCTAAAGGTATTGGTAATACATTTTGTTAGCTTGCTTGCTAGCTGGACAGTGAAGTAATTGTTAGGTAAGGTATACTACCCTCCTTTCAAAGTAGCCTTGTCCTACAGACAGATAGATTGGTCATCTGTCAGACTAGTCTACTCTTAAAGGTGGGTAGTATAACTTACCTAACAATGACTTCATGATTCAGCAAGCAAGCAAGCAAGCAAGCTAACAAAAGATATAACCTTTGCCTACACACTCATTGAAATCGCCTGTAAAAAACCATTATTACAAATGGTACTGTTACTAATTTTTGTGATATTTGATTTTTTCAATTGAGCCTGATTAATTCTGGTATTTTCATACTGTGCCAAGATAAATTGGATTTTATTTTTTTTGGTAATTTTATAGAAAATAATATTTTAGTTGGGCACAAAAATTACTAATGAAAATAGGATTTCTGTGTAAAGCAGTGAACTTGTGACAGAACATTGATATGATACAGCAAGGTTGATCTGCAATATGTTTTTCTAACCTTCAGTTGACTTTAACTTCTTTTCAGCATTTTATGTTGCCTTTATTCAATCATCATGTGATCCTCAAACCGACCCATGTGTATTTAAAAATCCAATAGATTCAGCCTTTGGATCATTTGCAATGAATGTTGGTGATTTTGAGGACTTTTTTGCCACATTTGATTCCTCTCCATTTCCTACACTTGTAAAGGTAAGATATGCAAAAGCTGTGTTCAATAAATTGCTAGACCAGGCCTTGCAGTCATAAAACTTTCGAGCAAGATATTTGTACTCAGACTCGAGAATCAACCAATCAAAATGCTTTATTTCATGTTTCGAGCATGATTTTTGTGCTTCGAGCACTGAGCAAAGTTTTATGACTTCAACCCCAGATCTCAGTGACATCTTGGGAAAATAAAATACAAGTATCAATACTGTTAACAAACTTATTTTCATGGATACTTTATTTCAGGTTTTAATCTTTCTGGACCACTTCGCATCTATTTAATTCTACGATTTTCGTATTTACATGATGTATTTTAATATGGAAAGATCAATGTTTTACATTTTCATGATGATTTATATTTGAGTTATTTTTCTACTTGGGGAAAGTCGCAAAAAATAAATCGCTCGCGAAAAATATGTTGGTTTACAGAAGTGCTGTTATAGGCGTCCATTTGGAATAAAAATTAAAGGTGATATTATTTAATTGGTTTCAAGGGAGTGTCTCAAAATAGAAACAAAAATCACCTCTTTTAAAAAACTAGTCACAATGGTTTCAGTGACTAAATGCCCTTGAAATCATTTACAGTCTGATACTTGGTAATGACATTTACTTCTGTCAAGGCAAACACAGAAATGTTCTGACTTCCATGAACAAGAAAATTCTGAATGCTAGTAAGTCCATTTTCTCTGAACTTCCAGAAGCCATTGTTATTAAGCGTTTTCAAAGATTCCTGCTTATTGTTTTGTGACAGCAGGACTGTATTTTCATTACATAAATCCTATTTAATTTATAAAATACATATTATCAAAGGTGGTGTAATGGTATTGTGTTACTGATTACCCACAAAAACTTGAATCCAAAGTACTGTATATTTCCATGGTCCACAAAAATTGGTCCTATTATATATGATTCTTCTCTACCTACCTGCATTTAAATTTGAAATTTAGGTTCAGTAGTTGACATGTTGTAAGTGATACTCAAAGAGATTGATGTTGTTTGTTGTTAGTTAGAAAACTATTCTGCACATGCTTTTTATGTTACATTTTGTCATGTCAATTTGTGTTGTACTGTAAGAAAGTCTCTGTTTAATTATTTCAAATTATTTGGCTTTACTTGTCTGCTTCTGTTGGTATTTTAATTATTTTATTCTTGATTTTATTTTAGATGTGTTACTATTGGTATTAGATTAAACTTAGAATTGCATATTAAGATTACAAATTTCATATTAAGATTACAAGAAATTAATATATATATTTTTAGCAGTTAGCTATAGGTTTAAAACTTACTATACATAGCTTTTTGAAATTTTATAATTCATTGAGTTCTTTCTGAACAATTTTATAATAACAAATACATAAATGTACATTTTGTTATAGGAATATATATCATAGTTTTTATCTTTGATTTAAGTTTTTACATAATATAAACATAAAGAACAAATGTCTCGATAATTAAAATTATTGTTATAGTTGCATATTTATGAATTAAATGGTATTGAAGTGATGATAAATTTTCTACCACTGATTTTCTAGATAATGTTTGCCATATACATGATCCTGGTGACATTACTTCTAGTCAACATGTTAATTGCCATGATGGGTAACACTTACCAGCTGATCAATGAAACACAGAAAGAATGGTTTAGACAGGTAAGAGTTGTCTCCCTTGGTGGGTATTGGCACATACCTCCCAAAAGATGAGAGAAAGAATGAATAGGGTGACCATTTCCCTTGGTGGGAATGAGATAGTATGGGTCACAACCAAGCTTATCAATGTAGTCAAAAAAAGAAAATGTATCTCTCTTTGAGAATAAAAATAATAAGTAAATCATTCAAGTCAAAGGATCTACAGCAGACAGATATGGTCAGATTAGGAGAATTGTCTCCCTTGTTGGGTGTGAGATAAAAGATTCCACACACAAGGTTATCAATGAAACAAAAAAATAGTCCACATGGGTAGATGCACTAGTATTTATGAATGATAGATAACTCAACAGATAGATAATACACCAAAGAAAGAATAATTAAGAATTACTTCACCTAGATTGTGTGTTTCAAAAATCTTAAAAATTAATACATGGTATACTTGTTCAACTATTTGTTGGTAAATACAAGTTATAAACCTGTTTTTAGCTCACCTGGCCCGAAGGGCCAAGTGAGCTTTTCCCATCACTTTGCGTCCGTCGTCGTTAACTTTTACAAAAATCTTCTCCTCTGAAACTACTGGGCCAAATTAAACCAAACTTGGCCACAATCATCATTGGGGTATCTAGTTTAAAAAATGTGTGGCGTGACCCGGCCAACCAACCAAGATGGCTGCCATGGCTAAAAATAGAACATAGGGGTAAAATGCAGTTTTTGGCTTGTAACTCAAAAACCAAAGCATTTAGAGCAAATCTGACATGGGTAAAATTGTTTATCAGGTCAAGATCTATCTGCCCTGAAATTTTCAGATGAATCGGACAACCCATTGTTGGGTTGCTGCCCCTGAATTGATAATTTTAAGGAAATTTTGCTATTTTTGGTTATTATCTTGAATATTATTATAGAGATAAACTGTTAACAGCAATAATGTTCAGCAAAGTAAGATCTACAAATAAGTCAACATGACCAAAATGGTCAGTTGACCACTTTAGGAGTTATTGCCCTTTTTAGTCCATTTTTAACCATTTTTCGTATATCTTAGTTATCTTTTACAAAAATCTTCTCCTCTAAAACTACTGGGACAAATTAATCCAAACTTGGCCACAATCATCATTGGGGTATCTCGTTTAAAAAATGTGTGGCGTGACCCGGCCAACCAACCAAGATGGCCGCCATGGCTAAAAAATAGAACATAGGGGTAAAATGCAGTTTTTGGCTTATAACTCAAAAACCAAAGCATTTAGAGCAAATCTGACATGGGGTAAAATTGTTTATCAGTTCAAGATCTATCTGCCCTGAAACTTTCAAATGAATCGAACAACCCGTTGTTGGGTTGCTGCCCCTGAATTGATAATTTTAAGGAAATTTTGCTGTTTTTGGTTATTATCTTGAATATTATTATAGAGATAAACTGTTAACAGCAATAATGTTCAGCAAAGTAAGATCTACAAATAAGTCAACATGACCAAAATGGTCAGTTGACCACTTTAGGAGTTATTGCCCTTTATAGTAAATTTTTAACCATTTTTCGTAAATCTTAGTAATCTTTTAGAAAAATCTTCTCCTCTGAAACTACTGGGCCAAATTTAACCAAACTTAGCCATAATTGGGGTATCTAGTTAAAAAAATGTGTCCGGTAACTCGGCCAACAAACCAAGATGGCTTCCATGGCTAAAAATAGAACATAGGGGTTAAATGCAGTTTTTGGCTTATAACTCAAAAACCAAAGCATTTAGAGCAAATCTGACATGGGGTAAAATTGTTCATCAGGTCAAGATCTATCTGCCCTGGAATTTTCAGATGAATCGAACAACCCGTTGTTGGGTTGCTGCCCCTGAATTGATAATTTTAAGGAAATTTTGCTGTTTTTGGTTATTATCTTGAATATTATTATAGAGATAAACTGATAACAGCAATAATGTTCAGCAAAGTAAGATCTACAAATAAGTCAACATGACCAAAATGGTCAGTTGACCACTTTAGGAGTTATTGCTCTTTATAGTCAATTTTTAACCATTTTTCGTAAATCTTAGTAATCTTTTAGAAAAATCTTCTCCTCTGAAACTACTGGGCCAAATTTAACCAAACTTAGCCATAATTGGGGTATCTAGTTAAAAAAATGTGTCCGGTAACTCGGCCAACAAACCAAGATGGCTTCCATGGCTAAAAATAGAACATGGGAGTAAAATGCAGTTTTTGGCTTATAACTCAAAAACCAAAGCATTAAGAGCAAATCTCACAGGAAGTAAAATTGTTGATCAGGTCACGATCTATCTGCCCTGGAATTTTCAGATGAATCGGATAATCGGTTGTTAGGTTGCTGCCCCTGAATTGGTAATTTTGAGGAAATTTTGCTGTTTTTTTTGTTATCTTGAATATTATTATAGATAGAGATAAACTGTTAACAGCAATAATGTACAGCAAAGTAAGAACTAAAAATAAGTCACTATGACCAAAATAGTCAATTGACCCCCTAAGGAGTTATTGCCCTTCATAGTCAATTTTTAACAATTTTCTTAAAATTTGAAGATTTTCATTAACATTTCCCACATGAAGTACTGTTATAGATAGAGATAATTGTAAGCAGCAAGAATGTTTAGTAAAGTAAGATCTACAAACACATCACCATCACCAAAACACAATTTTGTCATGAATCCATCTGTGTCCATTGTTTAATATTCACATAGACCAAGGTGAGAGACACAGGCTCTTTAGAGCCTCTAGTTGTTATTATTATCTTTAATATTATTATAGATAGAGATAAACTGTAAACAGCAATGATGTTCAGCAAAGTAAGATTTACAAATAAGTCAAACTGACCGAAATGGTCAGTTGACCCCTTTACGAGTTATTGCCCTTTATAGTCAATTTTTAACCATTTTTCGTAAATCTTAGTAATCTTTTAGAAAAATCTTCTCCTCTGAAACTACTGGGCCAAATTAATCCAAACTTGGCCACAATCATCTTTGGGGTATCTAGTTTAAAAAACGTGTCTGGTGACCCGGCCATCCAACCAAGATGGCCGCCATGGCTAAAAATAGAACATAGGGGTAAAATGCAGTTTTTGGTTTATAACTCAAAAACCAAAGCATTAAGAGCAAATCTGACAAAGGGTAAAATTGTTTATCAGGTCAAGATCTATCTGCCCGGAAATTTTAAGATGAATCGGACAACCCGTTGTTGGGTTGCTGCCCCTAAATTGGTAATTTTAAGGAAATTTTACTGTTTTGGGTTATAATCTTGAATATTATTATAGATAGAGATAAACTGTAAACAGCAATAATGTACAGCAAAGTAAGATTTACAAATAAGTCAACATGACTGAAATGGTCAATTGACCCCCTAAGGAGTTATTGTCCTTTATAGTCAATTTTTAACAATTTTCATAAAATTTGTAAATTTTTACTAACATTTTCCACTGAAACTACTTGGCCAAGTTCATTATAGATAGAGATAATTGTAAGCAGCAAGAATGTTCAGTAAAGTAAGATCTACAAACACATCACCATCACCAAAACACAATTTTGTCATGAATCCATCTGCTTCCTTTGTTTAATATTCACATTGACCAAGGTGAGCGACAGGCTCTTTAGAGCCTCTAGTTTTTTGTACCTTGATTTGAATATGACTTAAGCCATATACTCTTTTGTACTTATTTTAATAAGTTACACTCCCTAGCATTAATATGGAATCAATCAATGATTATTAATTATGTATACTTTTGATATTTTCAGTGGGCCAAAGTAGTTCTGGTGATAGAACAAAGTGTGACTACTGAAGAGAGAAAGAAACAAAGGTTAAAGTATTCCCAGCCCTTACCTGATGGCGACAGAGCACTTGTTATAAGGTGGCATCAATCAGTAAGTTTCGGGAGGCATTTACCATATAGTTTAAGTTTTTTTATACCCTCACTTTCTAAAGCAGGCAGTACATATAGTGATGAGGAAGTCTGTCTGTCTGTTGTCTGAGATAACAATCTATAAACATGATGCATGTAAAACAATTCAAAAAGAAAATTGACAACCTTAATTTGTAAAAAAAGACAATAAGCTAAAAAATGCAATATACAGCAACATTCACCGAATTACCGGCTCCTGACTTAGGACAAGTACAGGTACACTGAATTACCGGCTCCTGACTTAGGACAAGTACAGGTACATAAACTTGCACTAGGGTTAAACTACTCTTTAAATTCAACCCTCCTCTTTCTAATAGCACCAATTGGAAGTAAAAAGAATGTAAATTGAAGCATTTATATAAAGAAAGTTTTTGTTTTACAGGAAAAAGAGAGAGAAGACTTGAAGGTTGCTAGAGAAGAACAAAGGATAAAACAGAAACAGAAAATTATGGCAGAAAGGAAGAAATTAATTCTGAAAAAGACAACAAATTTGGCAAGTATCATAAGCTCCACTGCTGTGAAGGAAGGCAGAATTAATGTATAACACTGAGTCTTGTTTTCTGTAATCCTGAACTTAATCAATTGTAATCCTTAATGTATTCTTGAACTAAATCAAATCACTTGCTGTTCTTAATATTCACAAAGTTAAGATTTTTGCTATACAGCAATTTAATTTCTCCAGTTGATGTTTTTCTGTGTTGATTTTTTTTTAGAAATTATTTTATCTAAGGACCATGACAAATATATTCCAACCATTTCGGTTATTTTATTACTTTTTCAAAGAAAAGTTTGAAAGGACTTGGTTTCTAAGAATGAGATAGATAATAATGGAAAACATAAAAAGAGTTTTATTTTCTAGATATTGATAGAGGTTATTTTTTTAGAAGATTTGATCTTACGTAAAACTTTTATTATAAGTTATTTAGATGACATTTTTTAGGGATACTTTTGACTATATCTATTATTGTTAATTTAATTATATTTGAATGAAAACTTATTTGAAGTTAAATTTTCTGTCAGGCTTTTTGACATGCATGGAAATTTGATTACATCATGTATTTCCTTTTTTTTTTATGAAACACAACTTGACATTGTCTTATACTTATAGTTCACTGTGCAAAATATGTTTTCTTTCACATAATGATGAAACTAATATGAAGATATAATTGTATTCACAGCATTTATGTTTGTAAGAAATCACGTTTAAAGGTTAACCCTAGTCAATTAGTTTTAAGGCTTTTGTTTTTCCATTAATATATTTATGTATATATATTTTTAGAAGTTGAAATTTGGTATATTTAAATTTATAAAAAAAACCAAGATAAGTGATATTTTGTGCTAAACATGTAATAGAAAATTACACATTTTCTTAAAAAAAAAAATATTAGCTATATCAAATAACTTATTTAATGAACAATTTTTGTATTTTTATGAATATTTTATGTTCATTTATTAGGGTAATAGACAAAATTATATAATTTTTAAACCAATATTTACTTATTTTTATGAATATTTAAATAGAACTAAGTGTAAATTTATAGTAAAAGTAATACCATATTTGATAGTGATATATGGAAGCATTTAGTATAATGACAGGTGAAAAATTTACATAATTTATCATGGTTTTAAATTTTCAAATGTAAAATTTAAATTAAACATTAATTTTCAATTAGATATTGAAGTCTCTTAAACAAATTTATTAATACTAATTCAGAAACTTATTTGATTGGATGTTTGGAGCATTTCCAAAATTTATTTACCGTCTAACGAACACTTATTGACGAACATGATAACCTTAGAGTTTAACAAATTTTACATGTTTTTGCAATTATACTTTTCAATATATAATGAAGTGAATAAGAACTGGCTAAGGGACTTTCGATTCATTCCCCCACACTTTTGATATGTTTTAAAGTGAAGACAACAATAGTTGTATATGCTATATCTCAGTCATTCCCATTGATTATTTCTGTGATAAATGATTTACTGCTGATTAATAGTATAGCATTATTCCGTCCGGATGATCGGTATAATTTTTGATTTATACATATTTTTAAACATAATATTGCAGACCTGCCAACTATCCCGATTTTCGCGGTATCATCCCGATTTTTATCCCTCAACCCGAATCCCGATATCGGGATCGTAAAACCAGTCAAAATCCCGATTTTCACCAAATATACCCGAAAAAATTATTGTTTACCGATTTTGAAGTTTTTCAGATCAATTTTTAAAAATCTATAATTTTACCTGGGGACATATTATGACAAGTTAACGACCCTACGCTAATCAACAGTCACAACAGGTGTCATAATTATTGGTTGTATGTAATCAGATTACCTAATGGGTCGTAACAGTCCTCAAAATTAATTTGTATACACAAATTTGGTCAAACAGCCTTTCATTTTTAATCAATTTATCATACAAGCACAATTTGCAACATTTGCCGTAGTTCCACAACAAAATCATAATTAATTGAAAGATGAGAACTGTAATGAACTCTCAAGAAAACATCGTCTATCTTGAAATCTGTTTAATTTTTGAAACCAGACATCGTGTGTCTGTTGATTTAAAATGGACGCCATTTTGTATTCACTTCTACTGTGTTACTGTATAAGCCTCCGCCAGTAAGAGCACCTCTGAATACAAAGAAAGATAACTCAAATTTTATCCATTTTCTCATTGACACTGATAAGACCATAAGTAAGACTAAATCAAAATCTGTCTTCATCCTTCTAACTTTAGGACATGTAGTTTTAGGTCTTTTGAGTCAAGGTTCATAAATAAAAAGGTCTTTGGAGGGGGAAAAGGGGGGTCTCTACTTTGAATCCTTTATTTTTAATACCATTTTTCTCTATTCTTCAGTTATTTTGTCAATTTTATAAATTAATAGCACAAGAATCATGCAAATAAAAGAAATCAAAGCCTACAAGCTCATCAGTAATATACCTAAAGAAAAAAGAAGAGAACTTAGACTATTTTAGGAGTAAAAAACAATGCACACAGAAAAGTTGCTAAAATTGTAACCCTTAAAAATCTAGTCGCGCGCTAAATCCCCCATGGAGATTTTCAAAAGTTGGCAGGTCTGATATTGAAGATAAACTTGACTGCTGATTATTATATTTGAACCGTCCATTTTTAAATCGATATTTGTTATATTATATTTTATATTGATGTGTACTATAAAATTTTTACATTCCTGGTAATTTACATGTTAATATTCAACAAACTAATGTGCATTATTTGTGCAAAATGTTTATATTGATATAGTTTCACAACTAATTTCCACATGTATATTAATTGTGCCTCAACAACCATTTTGTATAATTTTCAATTCACAAAGCATTTACCTACATGAAGAACACTTAACATGTTTGCTTATTGTTTTATTCCATATTATATGGATGTATCATTCAAACTTTTTACTCAGGTGAAATTTCCAACTGCAAACCTACTAAACAAATAAATATAGAAAGAGATACATGTGCATTGTATTTTAACACTTGATACATGTTGAAATAATAATTGTTCATACATAACATAATCTTTTGAGTTTTATTGACAGTTTTGATTTTAGCAGTTATAAATGGTTTCTTTGAAAATATGAGCAAAAATATTTTTAAGGTACGTGGTACCAAACACCTTGGCTATCATGGCTATAATTAATTTGGCTCGTTTAATTTTCATAAAATTTTGACAAAATATATACTATGACCCTTTGAAAAAAAATATTCAAAATTTCAAAAAACTTGAGCTAATCACTCTATCTGGAAAATTTCATTGGCTATAAAGCAGTTTGACAAACACTAATTTTGATCATTGAGAAGCTTATTTCTTTAACAATACACCATGATTAAAACGTTTAGCTGATTTTATAGAGTTATCTCCCTGTAGTGTTAGGTACCACCTTAAATATTAATTCTTTAATTGTCAATGAAGTATTCAATTCATGATTTTTCATTTAAAGATTGCCAAACTGATAGGAAGAGGTTGATGATATTTTGAGGAGTCAAGTTTAGTTGATTCCAAATCAGATTTAACTTTTCAATCTCTTATTTAATACAAACTTCAATCATTCAACACATGGATAATTGACAAAATGAACAATTAAGGGTAAATTGGTTTTGTAGCTATCAGGGTAAAGTCATGTAAAGCTAACTTGTCTGATGTAAATGTACTTATTTTGTCCCACTGTAGTAGCTGTTCCACTTTTGCTAAAAAAAATAATGTAATATTTATTTATGTTTTTTGTAGGCTAGTCTTTTGAAAATGGGTAAAAAATAACCTGATTTATGTATTTAATGTATGTATTTAATATTTGTCATGTGAGAATTTATGCTGTTATTAATGTAACTAATAGTCTACAGGTCTAATGAATACAATAGTTCACACTTATTGGGTTGAATGTAACCTATTAAAATTATGACATAAACTGAATGTATGATGAAAAAAAAATTGCCTGAAGTTTTAATTTTGACATTTGAAGTGATATTTGATGAACACATCTGCACAAAACTATAAACAATTAAACATTATGCTTACATTGTTTGAAATATCAGTACAGACACTAGAAAGAGTTAAGAAAGAAAGGCTTCCCAATTTTTTTCTCCTGATTTATAAAGAGTATTAGTAAAGGATATAAGAGCCATTATTTAGATTATGAAGATGCAAAAATGGTAAAATTACTCTAGCCTTTTTAAAATTATGTCAATTTTATTGATAAATGAAAAGGTTCTTTCGGGGTGCAAAAAATAATAAACCTCATAATACCTTCTCCTTTGATATTTCTCAACAATGTATGTATAGTGTTTTCATCCTGCAATTTAACATTGAATTTTTATTATTTTAATTCCAAATATTTCAATCTTTATACATTGGTATGACGTTGGCGTCGTTGTCTTTGTCGTCGTCCGAAGACATTTGGTTTTCACACTATAACTTTAGTATAAGTAAATAGAAATCTATGAAATTTTAACACAAGGTTTATGACCATAAAAGGAAGGTTGGGATTGATTTTTGGAGTTTTGGTCTCAACAGTTTAGGAATTAGGTGCCAAAAAAGGTCCAAATAAGCATTTTTCTTGGTTTTCGCACAATAACTTAAGTATAAGTGAACAGAAATCTATGAAATTTTAACATAAGGTTTATGATCACAAAAGAAAGTTTGGGATTGATTTTGGGAGTTTTGGTCCCAACTGTTTAGGAATTATGGTCCAAAAAAGGGTCCCAAATAAGCATTTTTCTTGGTTTTTTGAACAATAACTTTAGTATAAGTAAATAGAAATCTATGAAATTTTAACACAAGGTTTAAGACCACAAAAGGAAGGTTGGGATTGATTTTGGGAGTTTTGGTTCTGACAGTTTAGGAATTAGGGTCCAAAAGGGTCCAAAAAATGAATTATTGGGGTTCTTTGATATGCCAAATATAACCGTGTATTTAGATTTTTAATTTTTGGTCCTGTTTTCAAATTGGTCTACATTAGGTCCAAAGGGTCCATAATTAAACTTAGTTTGATTTTAACAAAAATTGAACTATGGGGTTCTTTGATATGCTGAATCTAAACATGTACTTAGATTTTTGATTATGGGCCCAGTTTTCAAGTTGGTCCAAATCGAAGTCCAAAATTAAACTTTGTTTGATATCAACGAAAATTGAATGTGGGGTTCTTCAATATGCTGAATCTAACCATGTATTTAGATTTTTAATATTTGGTCCACATTGAGTAGTGAAGGGTCTAAAATTGAACATTATTTGATTTCATCAAAAATTGAGTTCTTGGGGTTCTATGATATGCTGAATCTAATCATGTATTTAGATTTTGGATATTGGACCATAATAGGTAATGTCCGATTTAAAATTTTTAAGTTTTTAAGTTTAAGTTCTTAGACCACATTCATTCTGTGTCAGAAACCTATGTTGTGTCAACTATTTAATCACAATTCAAATTCAGAGCTGTATCAAGCTTAAATGTTGTGTACAAACTTGCCCCAACTGTTCAGGGTTCGACCTCTGCGGTCGTATAAAGCTGCGCCCTGTGGAGCATCTGGTTTACATTGCCTAAATTCAGACTTCAAAGAAATAAAAATTAACTGACTTTAAACAGTAATTTTAACATTACCATTCACTTAAAATAGCAGGATACTTGGTACTATTATGTGTATATTATACAAATACAAAACATTTTATCTGTACAATAGTCAATACACCATTTTGATTCCCAGCCGAAATATGTATGCTATTTTTATGACATTGTTGACCATGATGACATTGGTCGTAGTTATTCATTTTATTTAATTTTGTAATTATTATCTTACGGTACTTTGATATCATATATATATTTTTTAATTGAAAATGTTAACAAAGCATACTTACATAAAATACTGCTGAATTTAAAAGATGAAATGTGCCTTTGTTTAGAATCAGTTACTTTTGAGATAGACATTTAAGTTTTAAATGTGTTTGAGATAGACATTTAAGTTTTAAATGTGTATCAAGGTGAACAATTGTAACCCCTGCCATCTAGTATATTTTCATTTAGTTATCAAAGAATATAATCTATATTAAATAATTTAAAAAATTGAAAATCAAATATTTTTGGTAATGTTTGATGACATATATTTTTTTTAAATTTTATTTTGAACGTGTGTTTAAATCTTTCAAGAAGATTGAAGAAAAAGTACACTGCAATTTTTATTTCCTTGTACGTGTTAAAGTTGAAATCTTATCCATTTATTTTACCACTGTGAGCACCAAATCACTGCATATCAACCACCACACAAACAATTCATTGTATTTTATTATAATTAAGCATTAGTTTTTTTACCAGTGAAAGAACTTTTTTTATCTTTAATAGATTATTTTTTAGATTTATTATTTTAGCCATTTTGACCAGCCATTGTTACCAGTCATATTTTGTTTTACAATAAATGTTGATAGTTTAAATGTTTTGTTTTAAATCAACCCATAAAGTTGATGTTCATCTTCTTCTCCAGTAGAGCATCAAGATATTAGTTGGTAGTTATACATAAAATTTCACATTTGGTCAAGGTTTAAGTGTAAGAGAATTCCCTGCAAATTTTTAAGTCAAGATTGCATGAAATGCAATCAAAACCTTATGGGACTGACTTGATATCTAAATCTTCCAAGACTTATCAGTACCTTTTTGATACACAAAAAAAAAAATGCATTGATCATAACATTCTATACATCCTATCCATGAACATTTCCAGAAATTTATCGATGTAATATATGTTCAGATATTCAAGGCACAAAATGATGTTACACTTGTCATGAAAATAACATAACTTTTGCAAGGCCAGGGTTTTTGTTGAGCATGTGACTTTTGTCGCAGAAAGCTCGACATAGGGATAGTGATCCGGCGGACAGTTTTCACTTGACCTCAACCTCATTTCATGGATCAGTGAACAAGGTTAAGTTTTGGTGGTCAAGTCCATATCTCAGATACTATAAGCAAAAGGTCTAGTATATTCTGTGTATGGAAGGACTGTGAGGTGTACATGTCCAACTGGCAGTTGTCATCTGACCTTGACCCCATTTTCATGGTTCAGTGGTTATAGTTAAGTTTTTGTGTTTTGGTCTGTTTTTCTTATACTGTTTGCAATAGGTCTACTATATTTGGTGTATGGAATGATTGTAAGGTGTACCTGTCTAGCTGGCAGGTGTCATCTGACCTTGACCTCATTTTCACTGTTCAGTGGTCAAAGTTAAAGTTTTTGAGTTTTGATTTTTTTTAATACTATATGCAATAGGTCAACTATATTTGGTGTATGGAAATATTTTATGATCTATATGTCAGTCCTGCAGGTTTTATTTGACCTTGACCTTTTTTCCACGGTTCATTGCTCAGTGTTAAGTTTTTGTGTTTTGGTTTGTTTTTCTTAAACTATAGGCAATAGATCAACTATATTTGTTGTAAAGAAGAATTGTTTGCTGTACATGCCTGCCTGGCATGGTTCATCTGACCTTGACCTCATTTTCATGGTTCATTGGTCAATGTTTTGTTTTCTTGGTTAATGTTAAGTTTATGTGATAGTTGTAATAAAAATTTATATTTAGGACTATCAACATACTGTACACCAACTTATTTTCGCGAGCGATTTAGTTTCGCGAGTAGAAAAATATAAATCGTCGTGAATATGTAAAACTTGAATCTTTTCTTATTAAACTACATCAAGTTTATCAGAAAATCGCGAAATTAAATAGCCGCGAAGTGGTCTAAAAAGGGTAAAACGCGAAATAAAGTATCCACGAAAATTAGTTGGTTTACAGTAATATCAATGATTAGTAAAGAAGGAGGGACATTTCAGCGTGTGCACTCTTGTTTAATTTGTTGGTTTACGGATCCGCTGAACCTATTTTACCTATTTGCAGAGTAAGATGCATTATCTCATTGAAAAATGGAAAATGGACTTGTCCAAACGTGGAAGACGTCAAGTTTAAGTACTAAATATAAACAAATCATTAGAATTTTTTTTGTTTCGTAGATAATAATAAAAAAAATTCATCCAATTGGATATAATAACAGGAATGCATGACAACTGATGAACCCGATATGCTGGTTTTTCCCAGTACGGGTCTATTACATTTTTGACAAGATTGTTGAAACTTATTTTCGTACGACGTGTTTGCAATGTTTTCTTTATCAATTTTTCATGCTTGAAGATCATTATTCACCAATTTTCCTGAAATTGATGAAGAGCAACGTGGATCTGTATTTTTCTTGTTGGTGAAATGACAATTTAATTTAGTCATCGTCTGTGAACACGACCCCCTTTTTTGGAAATTATTAGATGATGTTATGCGAGGTTTACGACAGCTGAGCAATAATATTTTATCAACTAAAATTTAAGAAATGGTTACAAAATAGCATACCAAACATATTGTTAGAAAGGTTAAATATAATTGTTTGCATATTTTCTGACTTGAAAGAATTATTTTTCTTTTTTTTTCCGACTGACTGACCCGACTTTTTCATGGGAAAAAATCCCTAAACCAACAAATTAAAAAACCCTGGCCCAAGATGCAGGAATCTAATATTTGCTCTAAAATTATAAATGATGTCATTGTTATAGTCATCACCATTTAAAAATTGGAGCTATCTTCCTTTGTCTAGAATTCCGAGCTTACAAGCACTTTGATTAACAAATTGGATAGTTTAAGAGGTTGGTGACGTGTTAGATTTTGATGAGTTTGGTGTTGTCTTAGATTTTAAGATATTTAATAAGTCTGATGATGTCTTTAGATTTAGGATTTTTTGAGTTTGGTGATGTCTTTAGATTTGGGTCTTTTTGAGTTTGGTGATGTGTTAGATTTGAAGATATTTAATGAGATTGTTAATGTCTTATTATTTGGTCAGTGATATCTTAGATTTTAAGATGGTTTATGGTGATGCCTTAGGAATATACAAAAGACACTTACCAATCCTCTATTGCATTGCATTGATGCTTTATCAAGTGATATAAGTCTTCTAAAGATTTAAACAATAGAAGCATGACTTTTGTTTAGTGGAAATGCTAACCCTTACAGAGAGTTATCTAAGGTTTTATGATTTGATTGACCCTGCAGCTGTTTTTTTTAAGAAACATAATGAGCACACAAGTGTAGATGAGATATTTTCTGCTTGCTTTTTAATAACACATCTTGACCATGGTAAGGAAGAGCTTCTTTGCTACTGATACATCATGACCACATTTGGGTCCATTTGAGTAGTTTCAGCTTTCTTGCCAAGTAATCATCATGGTCATATTAGTGTAGATTTTGAAGTATCAGTTTACTTCCATTACCTGATTAGCATTTTGTGATTGTGCCACTTTACATAGCAGCTAATAACTTGACAACACTTCATGGAGATTTAAGTAGAGTGATGAATCTGAAAACACATCATAGGGTATAGCTGACTCAAATAAACCCTAAAACCAAATTTCAGAAATACTTGTAATGTAGTTCCTGAGACAGATGTGAAGTAAAATATTCATGGGACCGACAATAGGACTGATGAATGGATGGTTGGACAGACAGACAGAGATAAAACAGTATACCCCCACTATTTTAAAGGGGTGTATAATAAATAAACCATTCTTTACATCAGGGTTAGTTTTAAAACTTCTTATAGATTTATACATTATGACACACTTTCTCAAAAAGAAACCAAAACAAATAACTCTACCCTCATACTTACTACGATAAAAATATCTCAAACACATAATTATTATGATAAGACTTTATTGCAAGACATATGTGATATTATGCGAGCTACAGATCTGTGTATTTCATGGGTCTTCTCATAGAAATCATGATTCCCATGTTATCTTCACACTTATTTCTGTAGCTAACTAAAACAATTTACTGTTTTATGCTCCACCATCCATTCAACAACTTTCAACAAAAGTCACGTTAACATCAGTTCCCAGACATGATCTGAACAACTCTTTACTCCTACTTCAAAGATAACATATCTTTAGCTTATGCACAAGTTCCACTTGGTAATAGTTTGAACCTATGCTATAAACCTCCAGATAGTTCAGATGCCCATAGTTTAAATGTTCTGTCATATGATGCAGTAGCAATGTATTTAAGATCAGGAGAAACATCTATTCCCATAACTTTCCCTTCATGTCCAGCAAGATTCTTTAAAGGTCCCCATGTAGGATGAGCCCATACCTGAAAAAAAATAGGCCTTGAAATATAACAATAATACATTGTACTCAGATGCAACAGTTTATCATAATAAATAGAGAACATAGCTGTTGTCTGCTCTATGGTTGGGTTGTTGTCGCTTTGACACATTTCCCATTTCCTTTCTCAATTTTATAACCAGTTTAACCCTGCCACCTTCTGTTTGTGCCGGTTTTAAGTCAGGAGCACGTTATTTGGTAGTGGTCATGTTTTGCTGTATATCATATTTGTACATAGTGATATGATAATTCAGGTGTTAGTTTTCTGGTTTGAATAGACCACTTTTGAGTTATGTCCTTCACCAGAAAATTATGTCAATAAAAACGTCTTTATGATGTAATTTACCAGATAGATGGGATCGTCTGTATCTCTGCACTTTTGAAGTTCATCAAGCATCTTGATCATCATTATGCAGGATAAACTAGAAATAATGTTTGTACCAAAGGTACTTAATCACAATTCCCTAATGACAGCAGTGATGATTATCAACTGTAAGAATTACATATGCAGAATAATTTGTGCAATATAGCAACACTTTTTTTTCCAACCACTCGCTCAACATGGCCCCTTAACGCACAAATGGTGTTTACAAATGCAATGAAAATAAAAGTGGTCTATTGTTTTACATCTGTCATATTTGGGCCTTTTATAGCTGGCTATGCGGTATGGGATTTACTCATTGTCAAAGGCAATAGGGTGACCTATAGTTGTTAATTTCTGTGTCATTTGATCTAATTGGAGAGTTGTCTCATTGGCAATCATAACACATCTTATTATTTTATTCTTGATATCAAAAAAGAAACAAGAGGTTTCAGAACCTATCCTGGCATCAATGTACCTTAAAAGCACAAACATCAATCGTTCATTAAAATGAGGATTCCAATTGTTCCTTATAATTCATCTGACTTGACAGGCAGTATTGTTTAATTATAACAGGTTACGTGAAAAGATTTATAAATATTGACAACATTTAATTTCTTTCAATTCTGGCATGACTAATAACATTAAAACAGATACATGTTTTATTTAAGAAACTTTAATCTGTTCATGACTTTTTTTAAAGTTCAGGTAGAAGACAACATCCAGTAACAATTAATACACACTTTTTCTATATCACTTTTCCTGAATAACATCGTCCTTTATTTACAAAGATAATTAAGTTGTCTTGATCTAGTGAAATTAATAAGGTACTTCATTATATATCAACTTTAATAACTTACCTTGGCTGTGCCATCATACGATGATGTAACTAAGTAGTTTGAGTGGTCAGCTGAAACAGAAAATTACCAATGAATCAATTGTAAATTTCATACAGGTAAAACATACAACAACTTGTAACTATGCACAAAACTTTTTTTCAAATGAGAAAATTGGAAATGCCAGATTAAGTGTCCATTCCATGTCCTTAATGACCAAAGTTGTGTAATGTCCAAAAATAATCATTAACATTCTTCCTTTTGAAACAGTCCAAAGTGTGGAATTTTTCATTCATAAAGAGTAATCTTGTCTCTTTGATATTTCAAACAATCAACAACATTCTAAAATCATTACAAGTTTGATGATTACTTACGTTGAAATCTAACTTTGCTAACAAGATTTGTATGAGCTGCTATTGTATATACACATTTATGTTGCCGTAAATCCCAGATCCTGGCTTGATTATCTTCACTTCCTGTGGCGACATGGTATCTATAAATAGAACATCATATTATTCAAAACATTATAATCTATAAAATTATCATATACAACTTTTTTCTGGCTCTCTGAGGATACTGAAACAGTAGAAGTGTAAAATAATCAATATGATATCTTTTTGGTCTTTTAAAAACCTTGGTAAACAGAAAAGTTTGATTCTTCATAATTTAACTAAATGGGGCAAAATCATTACTATGACAAAAGAGTAGCAATGCAAGGCAAAGCAACTATGGAAAAAATTAATCATATTTTCTTATTTTTCTAAAACTAAATACCTGATTTTTATAATCTAACTAATCTTTTCACTACAAGACATTGAAAGGGATAGGTCTAACTAAAACTATGATTTCTGGCTAGGTGAGTTTTAATATTTGACTGAAAAGGAAGATAACCGCTGTCTGCAAAGTAAGTTTACCCATCAGGAGAGAAATCAATCCCAAGTAACCTTACCCATCAGCAGATAAATCAATCCCAAGTAAGCTTACGCATCAGGAGAGAAATCAATCCCAAGTAAACTTACCCATCAGGAGAGAAATCAATCCTAAGTCAACTTACCCACCAGGAGAGAAATCAATCCCAAGTAAACTTACCCATCAGGAGAGAAATCAATCCCAAGTAAACTTACCCATCAGGAGAGAAATCAATCCCAAGTAAACTTACCCATCAGGAGAGAAATTAATCCTAAGTCAACTTACCCACCAGGAGAGAAATCAATCCCAAGTAAACTTACCCATCAGGAGAGAAATCAATCCCAAGTAAACTTACCCAACAGGAGAGAAATCAATCCCAAGTAAACTTACCCATCAGGAGAGAAATCAACCCAATTAAACTTACCCATCAGGAGAGAAATCAATCCCAAGTATGGACTTTAGATGTCCCTCCATAAACATGATGCATCTCCCAGTCCGTAAATCCCAAATACGTCCAAAGGCATCCATTCCTCTAAAAATATAAACAGAAATATTATATCTCTGCTAGTCTATAATTCCCAAATACAACTAAAGGCATTCATTCCTCTAAAGAGAAATAAAAAGAAACATAATATATCTGCAGGCTGTAAATCCCAAACTGTAAAAAGCATCCACCTTTTCTAGAAAACGTATAACATAAAATTACTCATAGTTCATTTATATTGAATTCCTCTTCATGTGTACTCTGCCTCTATACTTCTTTTAAATAAATCTCGTCTAGTAGAGTGGGGTCCTCATTTTCGCCATATCTTTCCATGTTTTCTACAGTTTATGTTCAGGTCAATATGTTTTTGAAGTATACTGATATTTCTATATGAAGATAACTTCAAATGCAAAATATTCTTAAGCTTGAAAACGTGTTTGTTTGAAAATAATCATCTAAAAAGTTAGATTTAAGGGTGTTTGAAATTGCCTGATGTTTTGTCAATGGGGGACACATATTCGCCGTTTTTATATATCTATTTAAACCCAAATAACTGCAGCTTTAAACAATATTTTTCAAATCAACTTCATTATAGATGGCAATAGCAGACATCTTAAAGGTGCACAGAACTGAAATTTAGGGCAATCAGTAAAAAATTTACTAGTAAATACTTCTTTGAAATGGGGTTTTTCATTTAGGAAATTGGCCGAAAAGTCGTTGTGGTAAGTCCCACAATTTTGTCATAGTTTAAAAAATAACCATACTTGTTATAAAAATCTAAGTCACCGGCATATTTCTTTCATTTCAGTCATCTTTTGAAGTATTTACACCTCAAAATAGTAAATCGGAGAAATTGTGTCTCCGGCAAATATGCGCACCCCACTCTACACCTTGTGACCTTTTTTAATATTGGATGATTTGACCCATTAAAGATGGTGAATCTTGTTTATATTTTTTTTACTTGGATAGTCCACCTGACATAAAATGTACTCCATCATTCAACTATTTTAACAATTCTTTATTTCTTGTATAAAATAATATAAAGTTTATTTCAATATCAGATTCATACTGGACTTTTTATATGGATAACTCATAGCATGACACATTATAAAGACACTTTTTTGTTTTTGAAGACTATGTTATGTGTTGCCCTCTATATGTTTTTGTCATTGGTTAGCTTATTATAGACGTCAATATTTACCCTGTTGCTGCCAATGCCCCATCATTCTGGAATGCTATATCATACACTGGTTTACTGTGACCTTCTTGATGAAGAATTTCCTCTTGTGCTTCTAAATCCCATAATCTCCACGAGTTATCAAAACTGAAAATAAAAATTAGCTAAAATATCGATCAATTGAAACTAACATACATGTTAATCCTTATCCATCTATATTGAATATGTACAATAATATGTGTTTTCTTAGAAAGACTTATACATACCCTTCCTTTGACAAAAGTTATAATTAATTATTTTTTTAGCTAATTTATTTTATATTTAATCATACTTGCGAGAAATTTTCCCCTTGAACTGGTTCAAGAGTTTATCAAAATAAAATAACAGAAGATCAGCTTAAAATTTATATCAACTATCATTTTTTCTGAAAAAAAAACCATTGGGTATACTTACAAAAAACACCATCCTGTTGCATTTTTTTCTCAGAATAATATCTTAAAATTGAATTTATCTAATGGAATATGTATAAACCTTACCAGCATGTACCGAGGAATCTGCCCGAGGGATGATAGGCCAATCGGGATACCCTATAGGGGGCATGACCTTCTATATCTGCTACTGGTTCATCACTGAAAGTTAAAGATCACTATAAATAATGTCAGATAATGTAATAAATATGTTATTATTGCTTTTTATACGACCGCAAAATTTGAAAAATTTTTCGTCGTATATTGCTATCACGTTGGCGTCGTCGTCGTCGTCCGAATACTTTTAGTTTTCGCACTCTAACTTTAGTAAAAGTGAATAGAAATCAATGAAATTTTAACACAAGGTTTATGACCACAAAAGGAAGGTTGGGATTGATTTTGGGAGTTTTGGTCCCAACATTTTAGGAATTAGGGGCCAAAAAGGGCCCAAATAAGCATTTTCTTGGTTTTCGCACTATAACTTTAGTTTAAGTGAATAGAAATCTATGAAATTTTAACACAAGGTTTATGACCACAAAAGAGAGGTTGGGATTGATTTTGGGAGTTTTGGTTCCAACAGTTTAGGAATTAAGGGCCAAAAAAGGGCCCAAATAAGCATTATTCTTGGTTTTCGCACAATAACTTTAGTATAAGTAAATAGAAATCAATGAAATTTTAACACAAGGTTTATGACCACAAAAGGAAGGTTGGGATTGATTTTTGGAGTTGAGGTCACAACAGTTTATGAATTAAGGGCCAAAAAGGGGCCCAAATAAGCATTATTTTTGGTTTTTGCACCATAACTTTAGTATAACAGTGCGTGAACTGGTGACAAAATATTATCGCCCCTGTAAACAGTGGGCTCTTCTGACTAGAGGTAATCGGTAAAGAATAGCGGAAAATGGTGTACATTGTTTACGAGCTTGAAATGAGCTAACACAGACGAACTGAGACGTGTCAACGTAATGTGAATATGATAATGCACCAGGTAAATTATTAATTGTTAAGTTTATCACATCATCGTATCTCCATATGATAGGTAAATAAGTGAATTTTCGATTTTAAGTGTCGTCAGGGTTCAAACCTGGAATCATGCCAACCTTTCATTATTTTTTTTTAATACTAACCTATAGTCGGAACATCTTGATTTTCTCCCAATTTGTAAAGTTAATTATGCTGCTTGACATATATTTTTTTTGGGAAAAAAAATTGATATGCAGTCAAATGTGGCAGTTTTTAATATTTGTTGCTATGTGAAATAAAGGGAAGTAAATTAAAGTAAAAGAAGGCGCGCTTTTTCAAAAAGTAAACAATTTAATTCAGATGCATAGTATTTTGTCAAATGATAAAGAATATCGTAGAAACTTGCTAGAAATTCATCTAATTTATAAAAGATATACAACATGACATACTGAAATCTGAAAAGGGGTAAAACCACCATACCTTGAACAAATTCAGTTAAAAAAAAGGGGGGGGTAAAATGCTACGAAATTTAGATTTTATTTATTTTTTGTCGACAGCCAAAAGATGATTTGACATGTAACTAACTACTTTTTCAATTTCATTGTAAAGTAAAATTGGCTTTTTTTGGGGTCTCTGTTTATTGTGGTCTGATGTTTTCAGGTTCTCTTTGGATTGCCAAATAATATTATAATCATCTAATTGAATGTTCAAATTATTTTGCAGCGATGGTGTGTATGGAAGGAAGACTGTCATAAAACCCAACAGTTCCGGATGGCCCTTTAAATAATTGCTTAACATCAATAGCGATGTAAGATTTTAAAAGTGTTTGATTTAGCACAAGTTTAGCCAGGTTTTCCTTGTAATTGTGGCAGAAAAACCACTAGACAGTGTCATGCATTGAAAGGATATCAAACGGATATTTTATGGAATGATTCTCATACATATAAAATCATATGCATAGGAATGTGGAGCTAGTGTCTTTCATGCAGCAATTTTTAATTTCCAATATAAACTCTGAAAAGACAAGAGCATAGAAATGTATACCAATGAGAAACATTCTTTGTGAATAAAATCATTCCAAAACTTAAATGTGTCATTAGTGTTGCATTATTTATCAGTAGAGATAATCAGATTCCAGTAAGATTGTCCAACTGATGGTTTTTGTTTGTAATCATTTTTGTAAATCTTAGTTGTTTTGACAATCCGGGCTGTGCATGTTGGCCGACTGCCCCTTTCAGTGTGAGACAATATTTTGTTTATGATAAACAAAATCACTGATTCAAGACTGGAGCGGACCCCTTTTGGGCAGTTAGTGCGAATCCTTTAGGTTTAAACCATTACATGTAATACGGGGGAGGGGGGAGATTTTTTTTTACAGAGTCAAACATTTTTCCTAATAATAATACATTGAGATTTAATATATACTTTGTTATATGTAGTGTGTATATTAAAGTATTGCCAACAAAATTCATCAAATTTGGGATCATAATATTGTTTAAGAAAAACCCTTAAATCATAAAAGTTCATAATCTTCTGTAACACACGTGCATGGTTAATTCGGATCACATAGAATCGTATTCAAAACAGTGTAGCTGTGGCCATTGATTGACAACTTTAAATTATCCCATTGACTGGGGCAGATTAGGTGAACGTGTGTCCGTAACGACAACTGCTCACTACTTACTTATTATAGATTTTAAACTGTGGGGTCACCAAAGGTTTTTAACGCCTTTAATATTAAAATAATTCGAAAAATTAATCAGGAATAACTTTATGTTTTGATTTATATTATTGATATAAATCAAAACATCGTGTTATTCCTGATTAGTTTTTCTAATTTCTATATTAAGGTGTTGAGAACCTTTTGTGACCCCACAGTTTAAGTGCCTTTAACAAGTACATAGTGAGAAGCGGTTGTTACAGACAAACGTTCACATAATCTGCCCCAGTCAATGGGATAATTTGAGGTCGTCAATCAATGGCCACAGCTACACTGTTTTGAATATGATTCTATTTTCTATTCCGATGTTATAAGAATTCGAAGGTTCATACCATTTACAATATCATTCAAAAAAATTCTGGGATTTTTTTTTTAACTATCAACGTTGAACCTCGAGGTTACATTGTAGTAAAAAAAATCCAATAAAAACGTTGAATGTAAATGATATGCACCTTTAAATCTTATATTGTAGGACTCATGTTGTTCAAACATAATGTGTTGATCAATTATGTTATGATGATTTTGATAAACTTCACATTAGGTAATCTTTCACGTATATTGATTACATTATATCGAGTTGTCCCAACGATATACTTGTCGGTGTGCTCGATCATACGAATTTACCGATATTCATATAGGCAAAATGACACAACTTTGAAAAATTCATGTGACGAAACTACATTTCGGAACACGTTAAAAATTGGATACCCAGAAAGCTACATTATTAAGGTTTGATATATATTTTTTTCAAAAAAAAAGAAAAATATGCAGTCAAATGTGGCAGTTTTTTACACACCCCTATGTTGAACAATAGGTTGTTCAATTTACAGCATGTTTGGCAATTAACTAATCATATATTAACACATTTAGCTTTAACATATACTTTATTTATAGTGGTTGTATAAAAGTTATATAATGGTTTTGTGTTTTAAGAGATATTCATCCCTATGCATATCGGGTTTTATGTGTAAATTGTCTCTCCTGTTTTTAGACCTTTTCTATCTCTTTCATAAGAAGAGTGACTTTTCTATTGTTCTAGTTTCACTGGAAATCCCACTGATAAGTAAATAGAAATCTATGAAATTTAAACACAAGGTTTATGACCATAAAAGGAAGGTTGGGTTTGATTTTGGGAGTTTTGGTCCTAACAGTTTAGGAATAAGGGGCCCAAAGGGTCCAAAATTGAACTTTGTGTGATTTCATCAAAAATTGAATAATTGGGGTTCTTTGATATGCCGAATCTAACTATGTATGTAGATTCTTAATTTTTGGTCCCGTTTTCAAATTGGTCTACATTAAGGTCCAAAGGGTCCAAAATTAAACTTAGTTTGATTTTAACAAAAATTGAATCCTTGGGGTTCTTTGATATGCTGAATTTAAAAATGTACTTAGATTTTTAATTATTGGCCTAGTTTTCAAGTTGGTCCAAATGGGGGTCCAAAATTAAACTTTGTTTGATTTCATCAAAAATTGAATAAATGGGTTCTTTGATATGCCAAATCTAACTGTGTATGTAGATTCTTAATTTTTGGTCCAGTTTTCAAATTGGTCTATATTAAGGTCCAAAGGGTCCAAAATTAAACTAAGTTTGATTTTAACAAAAATTAAATTCTTGGGCTTATTTGATATGCTTTATCTAAATATGTACTTTGATTTTTGATTATGGGCCCAGTTTTCAAGTTGGTCCAAATCAGGATTCAATATCAAGTATTGTGCAATAGCAAGAAATTTTCAATTGCACAGTATTGCACAATAGCAAGAAATATCTAATTGCACAATATTGTGCAATAGCAATTAATTTTCAATTGGAGTTATCTTTCTTTGTATAGAATAGTAGTTGATAATATATGTTGGAAATTTGCCAGACATGACTATGATGTCATTTTCTATTTTTATTTGCCAATAACTTTATGTAAATAACTTCATTGGAAATTTGCCAATATAAAATGTTGCTGATGAAGCTTTTTTTCCTTATCTTATCTAAAATGTTTTTAGATAATGTATGTTGGACATTTGCCAGACATGACTATGATGTCATTTTCTATTTTTATTTGCCAATAACTTTATGTAAATAACTTCATTGGAAATTTGCCAATATAAAATGTTGCTGATGAAGTTTTTTTTATTGTTTTATACAATAAACAATGTATATTCACTTTTACTACCAACCAATCTTTACCATTCAGTGATAACAAGCACTTTATTTTACATTTTAATATTTTATGATGTATTTAAAAGAGTAGTTATTGTTGCAAACTCCATTAGAAATTTGAATTGATATCAGTTTTGGAAAAAGGGAAACGGGGATGTGAAAAAAAGGGGGGGGGGTTTAAATTTTTCTCATTTCAGATTTCATAAATAAAAAGAAAATTTCTTCAAACATTTTTTTGAGAGGATTAATATTCAACAGCATAGTGAATTGCTCAAAGGCAAAAAAAAACTTTTAAGTTCATTAGACCACATTCATTCTGTGTCAGAAACCTATGCTGTGTCAACTATTTAATTTTAGATTTAAAAAGTTTGAAGAAGAAATCTTTAATTGATTTGTAAAATCTTGACATTTGTTTTGTGTAAAAAAAACCATGTAATGTCAAAAATTTGATCACAATCCAAATTCAGAGCTGTATCACGCTTGAATGTTTTGTCCATACTTGCCCCAACTGTTCAGGGTTCGACCTCTGCGGTCATATAAAGCTGCGCCCTGCGGAGCACCTGGTTTTACTTTAATATATGTGTGTGGCTCTGATCTGGCTGCGGTTTAACATCTTAGAATTGAGATTATATTCACATTTATATATGATTTATAAAAACAACCGGTGTTATGTCAATTATCAAATCATTGCAATATTACTTTGCTCTTCATGGGCCCTTTAATTAGAATAAAAATATCTTATCTCTGGAATCAAAATATCCTATCTTTGGAATAAAAATGTCTTATCTTATCTAATTATAACTATTAATTATTTGGTTATCAGATAGAAACATTTAGAAAAAATATCCTTCTTTGGGCCTCATAAGTTTTGTGGACCAGTATAATACTTCTTGGTTGGGATAAATGGGGAAGACCTCTTTCAAATTTCAAAATATAAAATTCTTGGTGCCATCAGTCATTGTTGGGGGCATCAGGGGCATTATTTATATCTGCCAGCTGTCATTATTTTCGTCTGAAAGTTCGCTGACCCCTTCTCTTTCAACATCACTTCAGGAGTGATCATGAAATCATTTTTGAGGTCAATGCATTTCATACCGTTGACCAAGAAGTTCTACTTCTCCCACCGAAAATTCCTCAAACTCGTCCTCTGAAATATCGGACATTTTTGTGTCTCAGAATGTTACAGACACGATACAGACCATGAAACGGCATTTTACTATAAATATTTACTATAATTTTGCGTCCTTGACATCGGCAAGTGAGAGAGGAAAGTGATTGGATTGTTTTATTTAGAACTTCCATAAAAGGAGTGCGACCTTTTGCACTCGTGGGAAAAATCCAATTACCGCGCCGACGGAAGTCGGATTATTACTTGATATTATTCTCCGTTCGATTGTTAAAATCGTTTTTCGTAATTTTATCATAATATTAATCAAAATATCCATGAAATTAAATTTAACTTTCCTTCCAAATAACCTTTTCTCGACCAAAAAGGTCACATGTTTTGTACAAAATGGCGGCGGCTTATTTTGTTTGTTGACGCTACCAATCTTTCATTGTATTGAAGTATATATAAGGTATCAAATTCAGTCAGAATAGGTATTCTTTAACTGTGATATACAAGCTTCCTGAAAACCTATATATTTATTGGTTAAACGTAGCTTTACGGGGGGGAAAATGAGTTAAAAGACAAAAAATATAATTATCACGTGATTGTCAATGCCTAAAAGCATTGTTCGGCCTGGCTACGGGAATGCCTCAACACATTGTTCGGCCTGGCTACGGGGATGCCTCAACGCATTGTTCGTCTTGAAAAGGTTAAAAGAGTAGTTATTGTTGCAAACTCCATTAGAAATTTGAATTGATATCAGTTTTGGAAAAAGAGAAACGGGGATGTGAAAAAAAAGGGGGGGGAAGGGGGGGGGGGGTTTTTAATTTTTCTCATTTCAGATTTCATAAATAAAAAGAAAATTTCTTCAAACATTTTTTTGAGAGGATTAATATTCAACAGCATAGTGAATTGCTCAAAGGCAAAAAAAAACTTTTAAGTTCATTAGACCACATTCGTTCTGTGTCAGAAACCAATGCTGTGTCATGATCAACTATTTAATTTTAGATTTAAAAAGTTTGAAGAAGAAATCTTTAATTGATTTGTAAAATCTTGACATTTGTTTTGTGTAAAAAAAACCATGTAATGTCAAAAATTGGATCACAATCCAAATTCAGAGCTGTATCACGCTTGAATGTTTTGTCCATACTTGCCCCAACTGTTCAGGGTTCGACCTCTGCGGTCGTATAAAGCTGCACCCTGCGGAGCACCTGGTTGATCAATTAAACTGATGGACACATCTCTCAAACTGTTCATATAGTTTACTGATTGGTGAGATTTCCTTATTCATATAATGAAATGCTAATCTTGTTGGAGAACTTAACTAGAGGCTCTAAAGAGCCTGTGTCGCTCACCTTGGTCTATGTGAATACTAAACAAAGGACACAGATGGATTCAAGACAAAATTGTGGTTTGGTGATGGTGATGTGTTTGTAGATATTACTTTACTGAACATTCTTGCTGCTTACAATTATCTCTATCTATAATGAACTTGACCCAGTAGTTACAGTGGAAAATGTTAGTAAAATTTTACAAATTTTGTGAAAATTGTTAAAAAAAAATGACTATATAAAGGGCAATAACTCCTTAGGGGTCAATTGACCATTTTGGTCATGTTGACTTCTTTTTAGGTCTTACTTTGCTGTACATTATTGCTGTTTACAGTTTATCTCTATCTATAATAATATTCAAGATAATAACCAAAAACAGCAAAATTTCCTTAAAATTACCATTTCAGGGGCAGCAACCCAACAACGAAATGTCCGATTCATCTGAAAATTTCAGGGCAGATAGATCTTGACGTGATGAACATTATTACCCCTTAGATTTGCTCTAAATGCTTTGGTTTTTGAGTTATAAGCCAAAAACTGCATTTTACCCCTATGTTCTAATTTTAGGCGTGGCGGCCATCTTGGTTAGTTGGCCGGGTCACCGGACACATTTTTTTTAACTAGAAACCCCAATGATGATTGTGGCCAAGTCTGGATTAATTTGGCCCAGTAGTTTCAGAGGAAAAGATTTTTGTAAAAGATTACTAAGATTTACGAAAAATGGTTAAAAATTGACTATAAAGGGCAATAACTCCTAAAGTGGTCAACTGACCATTTTGATCATGTTGACTTATTTGTAGATCTTACTTTGCTGAACATTATTGCTGTTTACAGTTTATCTCTATCTATAATAATATTCAAGATAATAACCAAAAACAGCAAAATTTCCTTAAAATTAACATTTCAGGGGCAGCAACCCAACAACGAAATGTCCGATTCAACTGAAAATTTCAGGGCAGATAGATCTTGACCTGTTGAACAATATTACCCCATGTCAGATTTGCTCTAAATGCTTTGGTTTTTGAGTTATAAGCCAAAAACTGCATTTTACCCCTATGTTCTATTTTTAGCCATGGCGGCCATCTTGGTTGGTTGGCCGGGTCACCGGACACATTTTTTAAACTAGATACCCCAATGATGATTGTGGCCAAGTTTGGTTAAATTTGGCCCAGTAGTTTCAGAGGAGAAGATTTTTGTAAAAGTTAACGCAGGACGACGACGACGACGGACGACGCCGGACGCCGGACGCCAAGTGATGAGAAAAGCTCAATTGGCCCTTTGGGCCAGGTGAGCTAAAAAACCTGTCTCACAGAAACTAAATAGAAACAGGTTCATTTAAGAAATAATTCATGACTGCTGTAGATAGGTTGGGCATTTATAATCGATTATTTTACCCTGAGCATTAGCAAGGGATAAAATACGAATATAAGTGTCCAACCCATGGTTAAATGAAAACAAATCTACGGCTGCCATAATTTATTTCGATTCTAATAGGACTAATTTGGTAATTTTGTTAACCCTATACTTATGATACTGTTTTGGCTGTTCCATTTTACCCAATTTTGATAATATTAGTAAGATTATATAATTTAATAATTTTTTTAATGGCATTTTTCACTTATATATTTTATGAATGTAATTTTATTTGTTCTGAGGCGTACAAGAAGCTTTAAAACTCCTGGTAACATTTGGTTTTTTGGTTTACAAATCTTAGCCTATGTAAACTGATGTCGAAAAATTGAGAATATCTGGAAGTACAAATAAGTTGGAACAGCCGTTTTTGTGTATTACTGTGTTTGCGCTAAAAGTAGATATATTGTAATTATACTGGTTGACAATAATAGGCCATCATATTAGAATAATAAATATTGTCAGAAAAAAAAAATTATCATTAAAAAATTTGATGCATAGAATTCAAAATTGTGCTTCAAAACTACCAATGTTCAGAGTTTGGCAACCAAAATAAATAACCTGCCCAAGTTCCTCAATTTGAAAGACAAATTAATTACCTGACCAAGTTCCAGAGTTTGACTGAGCCGTCTTGACCACATGAGGCCATACAACAACTTTTGTCATCTAACTGTAATGTGGCTTGTGGATGGAAGACAATAGCACCAACATTACCATTATGTCCTAAGGGGGGAAAATCTCAGAATTATACAAGATATCTAGTACACTATATTTTCAAAATGAATAGTAAAAACAAAATTGAACAAACATGTGACTATTTTTTTATATTGGATTTTTTACAATTATTCTTAATTTGTCTTCATCTTTTTATTTTTAAATTGTTAATACATTTATGGAGTACAAAGAGTTTAACAAACCTCTAAGTTGTCTTATAAGTTGACAATCAGGAATAGACCATAGTTTACATAAACCAGACCTGAAATTAAACAAAGTATTCAGGAATAGACCATAGTTTACATAAACCAGACCTGAAATTAAACAAAACATTCAGGCATTCTAGCTATATATTCTTCCATAATTATTATTGATACTTTTGCTATGACTTATAAGTTGTTGTTTCTCTTTGCCTATGTAAGGTCATTCAAAATTATTATTTCAAAGTGCTATTTGTATTAATCAACTGGTGTAGAGGACAGCCCAGTCATCAAAGTGCAAAGTGTTAAAACCACAATATCAAAAGTGACACCTTATTCTGAATCTAAACTATAAATTAGTGTATGCATAACTGCAGTACATTTGGCAGAGAAGCTGCAATTACTATTTTTCTAGTCTTTTATTTGACCTGGCCCAGATCAAACCCATGACCTCACATGGAAGAGGGGCAGATCCTTCCACGAGACAAAACATGGTTGTTAAATAAAACCTCTTAAGTGGTTCAATAAAGAAGAAAGATATGACATGTATCACATTACTGTAAACCAACTTATTTTCGTAGATACTTTATTTCACGTTTTACCCTTTCTAGTCCACTTAGGGCCAATTTAATTTCTCGATTTTGTAATTTACCTGATGTAGTTCAATAATGAAAGATCCAAGCTTTACATATTCGTGACGATTTATATTTGCTTTATTTTCCTACTTGTGAAAATTGCGAAAATAAGTTGGTTTACAGTATATATAATATCTCAAAGAAAAATGAATTAACATAGTTATCTATGCTTACCATGATGATACTGCTAACATTTTACTATCAGGGCTAAATTGACAAAATGATAAAGGTCTAACATCTCCTATCTGACTGCATTCATTTGATATTGCCTACAATCATAAAAATACAAAATGTTTGCACAAGTTTAATTTTAATTGCAGCAAAATAATCATTTAAAAAAATATTTTATATGAGTTTGTCATAAACAAACTCATTTATGGGGCATGACTAGTTACCATTAAGATTGAAACAGCAGGTTATGATCAATAATTAATATGCATTTTTAAAATTGGCCACTGAAAATTAAACAGTCAAACAGCCATCCATCATCATCATTCTAATAGTATAGCTCAAAAAAAGTTTCATCTTGATTTGATATGTGTAATCATACCGAATCTCCTGAACGTAGTTGTAAAGCTGACTATCTTGCATAATGAATGCTAATAAAAATCTAGAACTATCACACTACTGTGACATGATGACAAACCACACCTGCCCATTAAGGTCTGAACTCCTGCATATCTTTGAACAGCTGATAATCTACTCATACCTGCTAAAGATCTAGAACTATCACACTACTGTGACATGCTGACAAACCACACCTGCCTATTAAAGTCTGAACTCCTGCATTTCTTTGAACAGCTTATAATCTACTTATACCTGCTTAAGAACTTGAACTATCACATTATTTTAAAAAGAACCCTAATAACCCAAACAGGTTCCTAATCCAGCATTTCCTAAAATTGTTTACTTACCCGAACCCGTTTGTGAAGATCCTGAACTTTGGCATTTCTTTGAGCTGATGATAACTGTACATGTTCTTTCTGATTCCTTATTCTTTCTTTAGCTCTGTTTATCAATTACAAAAGATACAACCTTTCAAACTTTTTAGTTGGAAAATGAATGAATTTGACAGTCTTCTATAGTCATAGACTTTTGTGTTTATATCTGATTAAATCATATTGAATAGATACAGGATCACAATGTGACTATGTAATTATGTACTTATATTTATCATCCTTTTACAAATACCAACAGAGCTATGTTTAAATATATCTCTTTTATAATAGTCTGATACATAATGATTAACAGTCAAGAAACCCTGTATAAGAAATTATCACTATTTTGTGTCTCTTTTTCTTTGATCTTTTTTTACCAATATTTTCTCATATCATGCCACTAGCTTGGGATAATAAATTATCGCTAAATACTAAGGGTGCATGTGCCATTATCAATGTTAAAATCAATGACGTCATTGGCAAAATAGCAACAAACTTGATGGTATTGTAACTGAGAAGCACCCTCTTGTTTGATTGATCTATAGATCTAAGTATGCAATTCTGATGAATCTTGGTATGTATGTTTTACCTTGGTATAGAGTATTCAGCTATCCATATCCTGGCTTCTTTCAAACTAGCCGGTCCTTCATGGTACCATGTGATATTTTCCTGTAATATTTCAAAATAGGAAAAAAGTTAATTATTTATTGTGCAGTGGATGATAACATTGAACAAATATTAAAAATCATTATCAACTTTTTACACTGCAGACAATATTTTGACACATACATATCTGATATTATTAACTAGTAAAAAAAAAGCAGAAAAGATATATTGGAAGTTAAATTTAAAACCATAATGTAAATCTTTATTCTAAAACATGGAATATAGCTGTATTTAAGAAACAATCTGGTTTGCAAATATGCTATTTTCATTTATAAAGCATTATGAATGGTTGAAACCTTGTTGATTTTTACCTTTTTTATTGTAATTTTTTATGGCATTTTTGATAGATTTTTTTATACTTCAGCTTGAATTTGAGCGTTTTTAATGACTAATTCAATCCAAATCTTTCACATAAACTAATTGAATTAACTGAAGTAGACACTTAAGTGTTTAAAAAGTGTCCAAATATTTTATCAGATGAACCTGAAGTTTTCGGCCAAAATCGGCCCTTAATTGACCTACTCCTTTAAATATATAAAGTGTGAGTCTTACCGTGCCTTTTAAACAAATAAATTTAATAACTGTTGAGAGTGGAGGAATATCGTAACATACCAATTATAGTGGTGGAATATGTTTCTTTAATGATTTTTATCAATCCTTTTCAAAGACTTGCAGAAAGTTGTGTTCTTTATATGTAATGTCATCAGATTGGTTGTGCTTTTACATAACGTCACATTATGAAAATTAAGAAAAAACTTAAAAATTTGATGTCATAATTGAATTTCAATCAATCAATCATTTACTGAGAACAAATATATTTCTCACACCAATCAAGACAGGTGAAAATAGTAGAGAAATCAGAGAAAGTTGTCTCATTGGCATTCATACCACATTTCCTTATTTTTATAATGCTTCTTTTACACTGAAAAACACAACTAAAATTTAAAAAAATAGAACAGAGGACTACTGCAAGAGAAGGTATCTATTGAAACTAAAATTGAGTGTCTACTGTATCTAATTGTTAAATTACATCATCTTTCTTTTTCTTTTCATCTATTTCTGTCTGTTTTTTCTTCTTTAATGTATCTTCACCAATCGTGGCTAAAATATTTCTCAACCTTTCTCTCCTGTCTGCTGGACCTTCCCCAAACAAACCTGAAAAATATACAATAACAATATTTGGAATATTTTATTAACAAAAGATACAGCCTTTTGTTCTCTTTTGTTCTGTTTTTCAAAAAACTGATTTCATATAAAACCACAACCTCCATTCTTAAAATCTAAAATGCAGTACCTTCTTTCTTCCAAATACAAGAATTCCAAAATTTAAAATTTCTAAAAAAATAGCATAAATTTTAATGAAAAAAGAAAAGGGAATTTCACTATGAAACAAAACCCGGTCTGCAAATGTTCTATTTCATATATAAGCAATATGTAAGAGCATATATTCTTTCAGAACAAACAGAATAACCATATTCTTTTTCTAGATGTAAATGTAAAATCTAAAAATATCTAAATTATCTCCCCTGATTAAACAAATACTAATTAGTGTCACATAAATATAACACCTTCATATTTTTTATAAAATTAAAATCATCGGTTCTTCTTAAATTTGAAAAAAAAATATTTCTATATGATAGTAACACTAATGACCATATTCAAATTAGATTTGCAAAAATACATTGCATTCCTATATAATTACATTAGATGTATGTTTCATTATGATACTTTATTCTGATTGGCTAACTGCACATCACATGTTATTCCGTAAGCAATTGCATTGCTCAATAAAACTTTTCATTCATGATAACACGTGGACCCACAATAAAGTGCACAGGTGAATTAAATAAAACAATAATAAAATTCGTGTTTTCATGATCATTGCTAAAAAAATGTAATTATAAGTCTTGAATGCTTCTTTTTGTAACTTCATACGGTTGTAAAAGCGTTGACCGTGCGCACATTTTTAGTATGCTAGTATGTTAGTACTTCAGTCAACGCTTTTACACCCCAATGAAGTTACAAAAAGAAGCATTCAATTCTTAAATGAACACTGCATTTTATTCTAACCATTAGAGATTCAGCACTGAGATCACGATTTCTATACTTAATACATTGTTATTCTAACTCTTAGAACTTTTGTTCTGCTAAAAGTACTTTGTAGCTATCGTTAAGAAAGTATCAATTAACAGTTTTGACAAGAAAAAGCCTTATATGTAGAGTCGTATAAGTTTGTTCAAATGAAATCAACAAAGTTTGTTCCTAATTGTAATCTACTGTAAGTGATTAAGGGCATTACTGTCCAACTTATAATGTATATTTGATGTTCAAAAGATAAATAATCTTACAGATAGGCTCCCCCAGCTGCCGTAGATTAGCTTTGATTTCTACATCATCAGTAGACACCTGTATCTGCCTTGCCTGTAATAATTCAAGGGAGATAATTAACAATTTACAAGTTATATAAATTATAGTTTTAATAAACATATAGAATGAGCAAGAGAACAAATTGCCAGAAGCCGTATTATAAATTTATTAAACAGCTAAGGTTCCAACTGACTCATGTCAAGTTGTCCTATGACATATTAGTGTATACTGTTGTCATGTCATCAAAGATTGCATATTTTGGCGTTAATATTGATTCACTTATAGGGTCTTTGCATCGGAACTAAACACATTTATTCAAAAACCAGTTGCTGGCATGATACCGGTTATGTTTTTCTCATATACATTGTATGTTATGATGGTATGATACTAAACCCCTAACGGGAAGGATTGTGCCTGATGTTTATATGATGAAATCATAATCTTTCAGTCAATTTAATTGACGTCTGGAGCTGGCATGTCAGTTAACTGCTAGTAGTCTGTTGTTATTTATGTATTATTGTCATTTTGTTTATTTTCTATGGTTACATCTTCTGACATCAGACTTGGACTTCTCTTGAACTGAATTTTAATGTGTGTATTGTTATGTGTTTACTTTTCTACATTGGCTAGAGGTATAGGGGGAGGGTTGAGATCTCACAAACATGTTTAACCCAGCCGCATTTTTGCGCCTGTCCCAAGTCAGGAGCCTCTGGCCTTTGTTAGTCTTATATTATTTTAATTTCAGTTTCTTGTGTACAATTTGTAAATTAGTATGGCGTTCATTATCACTGAACTAGTATATATTTGTTTAGGGGCCAGCTGAAGGACGCCTCCGGGTGTGGAAATTTCTCGCTACATTGAAGACCTGTTGGTGACCTTCTGCTGTTGTTTTTTTCTATGGTCGGGTTGTTGTCTCTTTGGCACATTCCCCATTTCCATTCTCAATTTTATTTAATGTAACTACTGATCATAAAGCTCCTCCTGTTTTTATACATCCTTGGCTTTCAAATTTCAGGTATGAGCATTCCTGATAAAGGCAAATCCAGAAAAGAGCTGCAAATTTATAAATTAATTTTTTTAATCATGTTTATGCAGTTTAAAATATGAAAAACAACACATTTTAAATTTCATGCCTTCCAAGCACCTCTAGGTGTTATACCACCATTGATTTTCCCCTATTAGTCTTTGTTAAATTTGCACTTTTCAAAAAAATGTACAGAATTTATCTTTGTTTCAAATAAAGAAATACTTGGCATGAGTAAAGTTTTATCCTGTCCAGTTCTATAGAAAAAAATTCACATAACATTTCATTGCATATAAGAAAATAACCATCATTGGAAGTTAACCAATCAAATTTCTCCCCTTATTTTATCTGTGTGCAAGGTTTAGTCACCATGTAACCTCAAGATTACAAAATTTTCTATAGAAATCCCAAATAAAAAATAATGGTGTTTTGAAATATCCAAGACATATGTTTATGACACAGAAATGGTTTTACTGCAATAAAATGTAGGATTAATTACCTACAACTGTCAAACTCAAGGAAATATTTTTTTCGACCTACTTTTGTATACAACCGGATGACGTACATGTACCATGATTTGGTGGTATTACACCTCTATGGATTTAACTTCATCAGGAACGTTAAAAGCTAAATATTGGAATGTCAAGAATGTATAATAACCTAAATAGTTGAAGGGGCTACTTGTTTATGACCAAGAAGGACATTTCTTTCTGTCTGACCATAAAGTCACACACATGATCTTTACCCCACACCTTATAAGAACTTTACGGACATTTGAAAGTTTCTTTGTGATACACTACCCTTTTTTTCTTTTCTAATTCTGCTAACAATTCAGCTTGACTTTCTTTGTTATCAGGCAGGTCAAATGTTCCACCTATTAATAAAACAACATACATTTTCATTACATTATCATTTTTCTATCAATCCTTCTATATCTTGTATATTGTATTTTACATCAATATTTTTAAAAAATCAACTCTATGTTAAAAATCTGTAACAAAATTGAAGTGCTTTCATGGGTTTACAGCTACATGTAGAGACAAAGAACAGAAATTTATATCCAATTATTCATGCAAAAGCAATATTACTAACAATCTGAAAAAACTGAATCTCTGACAAAAGGGTCAATTTACCAGGAACAGATCTAACAGTAAAACTTTTTTTGTTGTTGCATTTTTCATGTCAGACAAAGGGTCAGCCTAAATGTTGTTTGGTTTCTAGCTTTTATAACACTTTGACCTAAATGGTTGGACCTGTCTGAAGTATCTATTATGAGAACAATCCAAATACACAATGAAATCATAAAACACATTTCGAGGTCAACAAAGACAAGACCAATACCTTCATCATTTGACCACTTTTAAAATTGTGTATAGTGTAGACAAGGGACATTTTATATCATTCATGTGTGATTTAAACACTTATGTGAGATTTTAACATCTTCAAACATAATAGGATGATGTGAGTATTTATGGAGTGTGTGTAAGCATGTGAAGTATCAGAAATGTACTATGTACTATCACATCAGATTTATACTTGTCTTTGTAATGTTTGGTTACTGTACTTATTTTTATACATTTGAAATATATACTTGTACCTTTATAGAACTCTAATCGTGTTCAGTAACATTTTGAAATCATAAAGAGCAATGTTAACTTCTTACCCTGTGTAATATTTATATTCCCTGCAGCCTTCCCTGCCTCTATAGCATCACTTGACAAGGATCCAGTTGTTCTTTGACCGGTTAATCTTTGTCTTTCTCTCTCTTCCAAGCTTCCATAAAGAATTGGTCTCTTTTTCTCAAAGGTGAATTCTTCCTCATCAGAGTCCATTTTCTGAAGAAAATTTCACATAATTTAACAAATTTCTTTCACATTATTCATGTTATTAAACAATCTATGTTTACAAAAATGTTCATCTCTGATTCTTTTATCTCATATTATATGGAATTCACATTAGAGGGAATATTCCTATTGTTATCCGTCTTTTATGTTTGTGCTTTCCTAATGTATTTAATAAAAAAAAAATGAGAGTACTAGCAAATTTGTATACTATATAAACCCAGTTTGGGTGTATAACAAACAGGAAGTCCTACCTTAGATAAGAATACCTGGCGAGAAATAATATGGAAAGTCAGTAATACAGACCTGCAAACTATCCTGATTTGGTGGTATCATCATGAATTTCATGCCTCAACCCAAATCCTGATATCGGTTTCATAAAATAAGTTAAAATCCTGATTTTCACAAAATCTAACAGAAAAAAATAATTGTTACCAATTTTTCTAATCAATTTCTATAAATCTATATAAAGAAAATTTGTTTGTTTCACATCCCCTGACCTCAATTTTGGAACTGACCAGGCAGGCAGGGTTTAAAATTATGTTTTAGAATTCCACCTCAAATTGTTTGAGAATTGAAACAGATTTGAACTGCTATCTTAATATTACCAATTCACTCTTAAAACCATAGACTGGACTCATGCAATTGTTCACTGGTTGTTTTTTTTTCTGACAATATATTTCTGGAGGAATTCATAGATTTATAAGAAGATGTGGTATGAGTGGCAATGAGACATCTCTATCCAAATCAGAATTTGTAGAAATAAACCATAATAGGTCAAAGTACGGACTTCAAACAGCAAGCTATAAAAGGCCTAGAAATGACTAGTGTAAAGTATAAACCATAGACTATAGCAGAGGTGCAATTATTTTATATTTTTATTTGCAAACTAAAGAGGTGTGCCTACATTATTTTCATTTACCTGTGTATATTATTTGGTGGCATTTTGTTCGTTTACATTGTATATCATGAACAATGTCTATGGCGGCATTTTGTTCAAGGATAAGGTTGACTTTATGAAATTGTTAATTATCTATTCTAATCCCTTATTTTATTGATTTTGTATTTACATTGTGTCATAGATCAAATTTATTCGTTCAGCGTATATTCACTTGTTTGTTTTCATATGGGGATGAAGTCCCCTATTACAGTAGAAAATTCAATAAAAAAATTTAAAAAATCGGGAAAATTTCCTGAATTTTTCATTGTACTAATGAACTAAAAATCATTCAATGTTTTTTTGTCGTGTTTTTTAATTTCCGGATCTGCGCAGAACACATAACTCTACTTCCTTCTTCCGGTCTTGTTGTCGTGAGACTTTGATTAGTCTAGTAAAATATAGGAACTCAAGGAACACAATACCAATATTTCATTTTTAATCATTCTTTGTCTTTGGTATGAATAAACGTTAGGCCTACCTGATGCATTGCGCTTCTTTGTTTACATTGAACATGACATCATAACTTAAATAACGTCACAAGTAAAACATACCTGTCAACCTGTGACGATGAAAATGCAGGTCATGACTTTTTCGAGCTGAATTTCAGTATTTATGGTACATTTTCTTTTAATGTATATCAAAGACACCAAAACATCAATGCATGTTCACTTGGTTAAGTCATTTTAAATCTTATTTATTATTATTTCATTACACTTTTAAAGATTTTTATTAACTTGTGTATCACAGTCTTATGTCCTTTACTATTTGTCATCATCTAAAATTTATTTTTCAAATGTAATTTTAAAATGAGACTACTGGCTATGTAGCCTTTAAACATACCATGTAGAGGTATTACATGTATGAACATTCATCTCTCAATTGATAAGGAAATTAGACTATGATAAAATATAGTAATACAGTTAAAGGAAGTATAAATGTAAAAAATAATTTTCAACTTTTTTTTTAAAAATTGTATAAAAGTATAAAAATAATGAAAAGTTATTTTTTTAATATGTATTTGAATTTTATATTATTATGATTTAATCTTTTTCACCCATAAAACGTAAATCTAAGGAATAATTTTGAATGGTGACAAATAAGGGGAAGTAACTCTTAGTTGAAATATCTTTGTAAAACAACAGGGCAATTTATTTACGACCTGAAGCGAAGGTAATTGGTGTTAATCAACAGTGTGTTTGACACCAAAGCTGTCAAGTGAAGCCATGCACTTAATGGGTCACTTAATTTGACAGTTTACATAGCTAGATGAACTGCATGTTTATGGAAGAATTACGAATTTGCCGGTATTTCAAAGGAATATTACTTATGAAAATCAATCTCAAGGCTAAGAAATACGGGTGAAATCGGGTCAATTTTCGGAATTTCCGGGTTATTTCAATGACCCGG
The DNA here is from genome assembly GCF_963676685.1 of Mytilus edulis. Classification (NCBI taxonomy): domain Eukaryota; kingdom Metazoa; phylum Mollusca; class Bivalvia; order Mytilida; family Mytilidae; genus Mytilus; species Mytilus edulis. The sequence continues at coordinate 12,075,218 of NC_092345.1, forward strand.
CGGGTGATCCGGGTGATCCCTCAGAATTGTGAAAATCTCGAGTCACACCCGCAGAATCCGGGTCAGTTGACAGGTATGGTAAAATCCCTAACAACAGAACCAAAATCGGAAACGTTACGGTATTTCCGTATCTTTTTTCTAACAAATATTTAAAATACAAAAAAAATAATTTAAACAAACTTCGTCCCCATTCACAGGTAATGCCTGCCTCATATTATGTCTTATGATTGTGTTAAGCCATTTCAATTGATATTTTATAGTGTGTCTTTCTATGTTGTGATGTTACACTATTGATTTAGGTAAGGGTGAATGTTGTTACCTATTAAAACGTTTAAACCTGTTGCATTTGTTTGTACCTGTCCTAAGTCTATTTTTTGGAGCCCTTAATAGCTTGCTGTTTGGACAGAAAAATGCTGCACAACTTGCACAAATATCATTCCTACCAACATCAGAGCCATACGGTATATGTGGAATGAATTGTATATGTATCAAACAATTCATTTGTTATAATAAAAACATGTACGATATAAAATAGTCTAATGGATATAATTGCTAACAAAATGGAACCTTTCACTCAGAGTGCTTGGCCTATTAGCAGATGAGATGGGGCCATGGGGGTGATCAGAAACCAGGTCCATTGGACATACCCATAGCCATGGAACGAATCCAGGTCCGTTTGCGACCAATCGCATTCGCCCCCTACACGTTCGCACCCAAAGTCCGTTTGCACCCTACACGTTCGCGCCCAATTCTACCGAGTTTTATATCATGTTTAGGTATTAGTAAGGTTTAGTGTATTACAAAAATGAACTCTCTATATATTTTTTCTTCTTTGTTTCTAAATAAAGGGAGATTATGAAAACATTTTTTATGTGTTTATAAAATCTTAATCATGTTTTGGTTAGTGTATTGCTATAAAAATTTCTTTGTCATTGTTTCAAAAGGAATTGGGATACTTACAGAGTTTTATTATGTGTTGAAAATAGTTCGTAATCATCGTTACTGTTACGAATTTGCAGTTTAAGAAGGTTATAATAGTTCTACAGTTATATATTTTCCGATATTTCTATTAGTTTCCCATATCATCCGTTCATCGTTGAAAACTGTATCTAAAATCATCCCTTTATCCTTGGTTGCTATCAGACGCTTACCTGTACAGTTGTTACTAGGGTGCTCTCTTCGAGGTCCGCGTTAGAAGTATAAATAGTGGTTAGCTTATCCAGTGTAAATTGTCATTCTTATCGGAGACGTCGGAAGAAGAAGATTAAAAAGGTAGGACCGTTAATATTTAAAGACGAGTAGCAGGAGTATTCAAACAAAGTGGAGTGTTTGAAACCTGTTGAGAAGATATAAATAGTTTCGGTTCCGTAGAAGTTGTATAAACAGGGTTAGTGCTAAGGTTTTGCGTTCCACATCTCTCACTATTGCAGTGAGTGTTTGCTGTTAAACCATACCTTAGTGCTACCCTGTTCCAACAGTTTTATAAATATATTTCAATAAAGTTTCATACGTACAAAGTTTACAACAGTTTGAATAGTTTCCATACATTCGTTTTATTCAGGTTTCAGCCCGTTTGATACATTTCGGTTCAGCCGGTTTGATACATTAAGGTTTAGTCCCGTTTTTAAACATTTAGGTTCCAGACAGGTTCCAAATATTTAGGTTCCAGACAGGTTCCAAACATTTAGGTTTCAGACAATAGTTCCAAACCGTCTGAACCGTTTCAAACATTTAGGTTCCAGACAGGTTCCAAACATTTAGGTTTCAGACAATAGTTCCAAACCGTCTGACCAGTTTCAATCATTTAGGTTCCAGACAGGTTCCAAACATTTAGGTTCCAGACCAGTTTTATACATTTAGGTTTCAAACCAGTTCTATACATTTAGGTTCCAGACTATAGTTTCAAACAGTTGGTTTTAAACAGTATCGGACAGAAAGGGTTTTAAACAGTTTTGATTCAACAAGTTCGGATTAGGTTGATAGGTGTTGAAATTCGTTTTATGTATTATAGTATTTGTTTCATATTTGATAGAGATAGTGTAAACATTTAATTGACTTTAGAACTTTTGAAATGCTTTTCAAATCCAGGAAACTGGTACGAACCCGAGGATAAAAATATCTAAACGTCCCCGCCCGGTTACACGTTACAAATGGTGGCTCAGCGGTGGGATTTGTCGAGCATTTCTGTTTAGTATTTTGTGATTGTCTATGACTGTCCGTCCGTCGGATGGGGACCTTAAATCCGAGGTCCCGTGTTCAGGAAGTACCACATCCTGTGCACGTTAAAGAACCCTTTACAACAACTCTAATTGAGGGGTCCGTAAGTGGCCTGTTGTGAGGCAAAATTGTTTTAAACTGGTTTTTGGCAACACAACTTTTCAAGTGGTACTCAAAATATTATATTTGAAACGGTTATATCTGGTCAAAATTTAATTTAAGTTCAGTATTCAGTTGCTTGTACAAATATGAATTAAAGTAGGATATTTTGAAAATAGAAAGTTAACAAACAAAACAGAAAGAACATGCAAGTCGAAAGAGGCTGACAGGAACCCCGGAACTGTGAGTAGGCTAAGGTACCCCTAGGTCTGACGTTTGTCAACAGATTGTTGTAGGAAAGCCATTAGTTGGTTATCATGGTATAACCCTCGGTGTACAAACAGTTGCTGGGAGAGATATTCTGCGGAATGAGTGGATACATTGAGGTTTAAAGTAGAACCTTGGTATGGTGTCAGCTAGTTTTAACGAGAACAGTTTTGATTGTGTTTTGATTAAGTCAGTATAAAATTGTAAAACTCATGCGAGGACGCATGAAATCGGAGGCGTGGGTAGTGTTACGAATTTGCAGTTTAAGAAGGTTATAATAGTTCTACAGTTATATATTTTCCGATATTTCTATTAGTTTCCCATATCATCCGTTCATCGTTGAAAACTGTATCTAAAATCATCCCTTTATCCTTGGTTGCTATCAGACGCTTACCTGTACAGTTGTTACTAGGGTGCTCTCTTCGAGGTCCGCGTTAGAAGTATAAATAGTGGTTAGCTTATCCAGTGTAAATTGTCATTCTTATCGGAGACGTCGGAAGAAGAAGATTAAAAAGGTAGGACCGTTAATATTTAAAGACGAGTAGCAGGAGTATTCAAACAAAGTGGAGTGTTTGAAACCTGTTGAGAAGATATAAATAGTTTCGGTTCCGTAGAAGTTGTATAAACAGGGTTAGTGCTAAGGTTTTGCGTTCCACATCTCTCACTATTGCAGTGAGTGTTTGCTGTTAAACCATACCTTAGTGCTACCCTGTTCCAACAGTTTTATAAATATATTTCAATAAAGTTTCATACGTACAAAGTTTACAACAGTTTGAATAGTTTCCATACATTCGTTTTATTCAGGTTTCAGCCCGTTTGATACATTTCGGTTCAGCCGGTTTGATACATTAAGGTTTAGTCCCGTTTTTAAACATTTAGGTTCCAGACAGGTTCCAAATATTTAGGTTCCAGACAGGTTCCAAACATTTAGGTTTCAGACAATAGTTCCAAACCGTCTGAACCGTTTCAAACATTTAGGTTCCAGACAGGTTCCAAACATTTAGGTTTCAGACAATAGTTCCAAACCGTCTGACCAGTTTCAATCATTTAGGTTCCAGACAGGTTCCAAACATTTAGGTTCCAGACCAGTTTTATACATTTAGGTTTCAAACCAGTTCTATACATTTAGGTTCCAGACTATAGTTTCAAACAGTTGGTTTTAAACAGTATCGGACAGAAAGGGTTTTAAACAGTTTTGATTCAACAAGTTCGGATTAGGTTGATAGGTGTTGAAATTCGTTTTATGTATTATAGTATTTGTTTCATATTTGATAGAGATAGTGTAAACATTTAATTGACTTTAGAACTTTTGAAATGCTTTTCAAATCCAGGAAACTGGTACGAACCCGAGGATAAAAATATCTAAACGTCCCCGCCCGGTTACACGTTACAGTTACCTTTATAAATTGGGCGCGAACGTGTATGGTGCGAACAGACTTCGGGGGCGAACAAGTGAGGTGCGAACGTGTAGGGTGAGAAAGTATATTGGGCGCGAACGGACCTGATACTATAATAAATAATAAATAAATAAGCTTTATTTAGAGTCGGCATGGTATATAAAACATAGACAAACATAAGCTCTAATGAGCTTTTAACCGACATAATATATACCCCATGGAACCATATATCCAATGGCAAATCATCGGCAAATGGGATGTCAGGTAAAATTACCTAACCCACAAGTTCTTAGGGAAAAAACTAAATGTCATTTAATGAAAGAGGGTCATTTCCAAACTGTCTTGACTTTAACATTGAAATCTAAAAATCATCTCTTTACTATAGACTTTTATTTAATCATTAATGAGCGAGATACATGACAAAAGATCGCTAGGACACCCATTAGAGTAACAAGCAATACCATTGTTTAAATTATTTGATGTTTGGTGATTTTTTTTAACTTACGGTTTGAATTTATAACAGAAAATTACTGGAAAAATACGCTAAAACTGCGCTTTTTTTCGATACATGGGCGCAGACATATTGGATTTGGAACTTCCGGTTTCTCGATCAAGCCAAGATTCAAACGAAAGTTGACAAAAGATGAATAATAACGAACTGTTTTTGTTAAACATTTCCGAATGTCAATGTGAGATGTGAACGCCACCTATTCTGTATAAATGTTAATAAATATCTTACTTAAAAAATTGAACGCACCCAATATTGATTTGTTCCGCATACCTTACCTGTTACCTGTTACCTAGTCTTTATCTTCCTCCTCTAGCAGGAGCTTCGCTTCTATAGCGTACTTCTTATTTGCACCCTTATTAATTGCGCCCTAACCCTTGCACACGGGGCACTCAAAAAATCAGTTATACATGTACAAAGTTATTATAACATTAACATATATACAGCATGCGGACTAATACATCACCATGTAAACGAAGTTAACTATATATTTTACACAAAATAATGGAAGTTCCAATGGAAACTTAATTTGTTATACACATTGTCATTATAGCTTTAGTACAGATATTCCTAAATTTGCATTGTTAAGCGCTTTCTAAATAGTTAAAGCCCGCCACATTCCGACTGTATGTTCTGGTCTAAAGTTGTTGTGTAAACAATTTTTATTTGCGCTCAGGATAGGAATGAAGTTTTAAGGTAACCGTTACGCTTTTCATTCTTTGGACGTTATGAAACTTGGACACACGCCTCAGTTTTAAAGATCAATAAATGGCAAAGAAAAACAGATGTTTGCCCAAATGATACCCCCCCCCCCCCCCCCATGGATGCAATCGAAGACGATACCCAGGATTCTCTAAAATTTTCAAATATATTTAATTATTCTATGTGTTTTTACTCTTATCAATTCGATCTTGTAATAACTGTAGTTTATATGTGCTGTCCCTCTATTCTTAATTTCCGTAAGCGGTACATTTTTTTAAGATCGTATGAGTAAGAAAAAGAACACATTGAATAAGTGAATAATTTATATCTAAGACATAGTTATAGTACGACTTTTGACATAAAATAAAAGAACCTCATATAGTAACTACTATTGATGAGAAATATGACAGAAACTAAGGGTAAAACTCTTATGAGCCAAATATCTGAAAATAAGTTTTTGACTCATTTATATGATATGATATCGACCTCAACTGTTGTAAGCTATTCTGTTTTTTTTTTTCCAGTAAATTATCATTCAGAATCTATATAGCAGAAACAGCCAGGACATACCATACTACTATCAATCAAATTTCGAGAGATTTGGGACAACAGACGGACGAGAAAATAAAATAAGTGCAACAGAAACCGTCGTATACGAATACAGCCGGAATAAAAAATAGTACACACACCAAAACAAGTAACAAAATTTGTCCCAAAAAGTTAGGCATATTTTGCTCCGCATGTAACTCCCAATGGCATCCAGACCAAAAATGAGAAAGAACCTTGCTATTCAGGACAATAAATGCATGTCATTGTATGGTTTAAACGACATAAAACCAAAAGGTAAGTTATCTTATTACCCAGAGTCTAGAAACAGGAACACTGAATTTGTGGTGATTGGGTTACGATTATTACTATTGATCGCCACGATATATTCCGTATTTGCTTAGACGGCGTAAACCAAACACCAATCAATCAATAGATAATAATGAAAAAGCATCTGCGGTCGTCTTATGGCCGTCTTAAGGGTTTGATTATTCGACAGAATAAAACGTTTTTACAGTTATAATCAGGATAGAAATGTAGCATTATTTTGTAAATTCGGGTTCCTCTGTACAAACTTTATCCTGTCACCGAATAATTCAATGCTAGGAATCGGTTTAATACGATGACTTATCCTAGACAGTTATCAAAGGTATCAGGCTGATAATTTAATACGCCAGACACGCGTTTCGTGTACAAAGACTCGTCAGTGACGCTCAGATCAAAATAGTTATAATGCCAAACAAGTAGAAAGTTGAAGAGCATTGAGGACCTAAAATTCCAAATAGTTATACCAAATACGGCTAAATTAATCGATGCCTGTGATAAGAAAATCCTAAAGTATTTCGAAAAAAAATAATACTTTTTAAAACAGTAAATTTATTAAAGAAAACAAAGACCACCTACACTGATGCCCAGTTGCAACTTAGCTTTGCGACAAAAGAGATAACAATATTTTTCGCATTTTGCATTTATAAAGTAACATTTAAACAGCACCGCAATAAACAGAATCAACAGGCCATTCTGTTTTACAGCCTGTGAAACAACTTGTGATGTCATATTGTTTAGTGCTGATAACATTATTTGCTTGTTTTGTTAGAAACAGAAGACGAATACAAAACTATTTCAAATTATTATTTTTCAAATAGAAAAATTATACTTACACAACTTTCCCAAACACGAGTGCATTTCTAATTTCTAAACTCCCTAAACCACAATCCCAATTTCATATGTGTTATGTTTGATGGAGAGGTAATTGAAGCGAAATTTATATCGAATTTGCAAATCGTTTATCAAATGAGATGCAGTTTCCTTTGAATCAAGCCATAAGTCACTAAACCAATGGAAAACATAAATAAAGAAGGTTCTCCAAATAGAAAGAGTGAATGGTGTAAAAACCAAATAATCAAAATGTCACAGAAATGATCGATACACTCATTGTATATACCAAACAAATTTATACCAGAAGCGCGTATTGTCTACAACAAAATCATCATTGACGCTCGAATCAGAAAGGTTAATAATCCAAATAAAGTACGAAGTGGAAGAGCATTGATGATCTAACATTTCCGAAGGTTCAACCCGCCATTTGTTTCCTAGACAAGTCAGGAATATGACAGGTGTTAACAAATAGTTCGTTAGTTTAAACATATTTATTTATAGTGGATTGGGAAACAAGTTTGAACAACTTATAATAATCCTTTTCTCATTTGATGGTGCGAGTGCTGCCTTGTAGCGGCATTAGTCTGCTCTTTTCGTAATCTACAAGGATGTATTACGCGCATGAGAGTTACACAAACTGTTGTTTGCTATCTATTTTAGTTCGTTTCCATACATCTTGGCGTTTGTTTTTGTTGCACTTCAGTGTTCCTTTGTTCTTCTCTTATATATAGTTGACTGATGTGTTTCCCTGTGTTTGTGTAACCTGGATTTGTTTCCTCTCAATTAATTTATGACTTTTGAACACCGGAATACTACTGTTGCCTTTAAATTGCCAAACACAGAATAAGTAATCTATTTCTGGCGTAGAAAATCGTTAGTATTTCGGATAATTCAAAGTGTATAAACAGTTAATTCATAGTTATGACCATATCAGTGATAATCCGGATCAACACAGAAGTGCTAGACTACAGGGCTGGTGATACCATCAAGAAGATATTTGTCGTTTAGGGATAGAAAAGATGTGCTTTTACAGTTTTGTAAATCAAATGCAGGAAAAGTGGAATTTTGACGGGATGTTACACATCACAAACATAAGTGTTTGCTAATTATCTTAGTTTGTGTTGAATTCAAAAAGTTTTTTATGTCAGTATTTCCTTGATAAAGTTTAAAAAGGTTTCAACAGCTTATGTTTGCATGTTGTCTTGTATATAAAGATTTGTAATTGAGCTTTATGTCGTATATCGCAGGTCTTATGATAAGGTTATTGTTGTGCTTCTCAATCAGTTGTTTCTGTCAAATGGTTTGTTTAACTTTTGTTCTCATTTCGATACTTTTCTTTTTGCAACGGCCTTACCTGAAGATACACGATTTCTGCTCCATTAGTGCTACATGTCAAGTTGCTGACACTCAGTTAAAATTTGAAGATAAAATGCATACGGTTAAGGCAAACAAATCAAAGACAACTGCCGATCACAATATATAGCATTCAAAAAGAGGGACGAAAGATACCAAAGGGACAGTCAAACTCATAAATCTAAAACAAACTGACAACGCCAAGGCTAAAAATCAAAATGACAAACAAACAACAGCACACACGACACAACATAGAAAACTAAAGAATAAACAACACGAACCCCACCAAAAAACTAGGGGTGATCTCAGATGCTCCGGAAGGGTAAGCAGATCCTGCTCCACATGCAGCACCCGTCGTGTTGCTTATGTGATAACAAATCCGGTAAATAGTCTAATTCGGTAGGTCACATTCACGAAAGGGGAGGGGATTGTAGTTACGACGTAAGGAACATATCCGATATCATTTGTGAAACGGTTATTCCATAACGGTCAACCAACTCGTGATGGCGTCCGTAAAATTTAAGAAGGGATGATTTCAACTTCACCATTTGGAACTCTTGGTTCAATAGCTTCCTTGTGAGCAGCAACCCTCTATTAAGAAAATCATGATAGGAAATGCAAGCACGGGAATATCATATCAATTGGGAGATATATACCCCGTATGCAGGTGCTGCTGGAATGTTGCTACTTAGAAATGGAAAGTTGACAATTGGAAAGCTGAAATCATTTTTTTTGTCGTAAAGTTTTGTTTTCAACCGACCCTCATTGTCAATTTCTAGATGTAAGTCAAGATATGAGGCCGACTTAACTGTATCTTTAGTATCCTTTATCTCTAGCTCGATTGGATAGATGCGTTCCACATAGTCACCAAATTTTGAATAATTTAGTGAAAGAACATCATCTATATAGCGAAAAGTAGAGTTAAAGGATATTGCTAACTTCTTATCTTTCTTCCTAAGACGTTCCTGCATGAAGTCAGCCTCATAATAATAAAGAAACAGGTCGGCAAGTAGAGGGGCACAGTTTGTTCCCATTGGAATAATGCCGACAGTCTGTTGAACGTAACAAATATATTGTCAATCAAGAAATCAAGCATCTTGATAATATCAGTTTCAGAGAATTTTTTGTTCGAATCAGAGTGGTCCTTTACAAAGTAGGATTTATCCCTCCCTAAGACAATATACTTGTATCTACGTTGGCCATTCTTTTTTACGAAGCAAAGCAATAGCATTTCTTTCAATTTGTCTTTTAGTTTGGAATGTAGAATACTAGTGTACAGAGTAGAAAAGTCAAATGTTTTAATACTGTTACAAGATGAAAGAGAGTTAGATTGTATGTACTCTAAAAGATCTTTGGAATTTTTAAGTATCCACATCTGATTCACGCCCCTCTAGAATAGGCAGTTTCACAATAACTTTGAAGCCCGTCTTTGATTGCTGATAAAATAGATGTTAATAATTTAGAAAGAGGTTTCGTGGAGCACTTGGAAGACCCAGCAATATACCGTTGTTTGTAAGGACACTTATGAAGTTTAGGTATCCAATGCAGTGATGGCAGATCCAGTTCTTCATCTTTGGTTGAAATTCCAAAGGAACACAGAACAGACCTATGATTATCCAGGATTTCCTCTTTGGTAAGTGTCGTGAGGATATATGTTGAGTTTCCAAGTGAATTGTCAATACCTAATTCGTTTATCAAGCAGTTAATGTAATGAGTTTTACATACAAAAACGATGTTGTTTGGGGCTTTATCTGCGGGGACAATAACATATTTGTCATGCAGGTAGGATAGGTGTTTTGCAACATTTGGGTCTTTAAAGATTGACGTAGCATGGGCATTGATAGACCCATTCAGTTTCTTAATTCTGATTTGTATCAACGACCTCACTGCCTTAATCCATTCGGAAAGAGTGTCTACGTCTTCCTTCTCGCGCTTAGCCCATTGCCTGGCATAATCCTCAACTGAATCCATCAAAATTTTAAAATTCAACATACAACAACAAAAAATATATATAATATATTTCAACATATTCATGTATACAAACATTTTACAGAAACACATACTTAATTATGTATATATAGAAAATCAACTTTGTTACTCTTATATCAATGGAGTAGATGTATTACAAACATATAGATGTGAAATATATAACCTCAATTTCAGAAACTTTATAAAGATTCATCAACAATTAAGGCAATCTGATATAGATGTATCCTTTAGATAGAATAATAAAAGGATAAGGTCATGGGTGCAAAATATTTCTAGAAATAACGATTCCGATATGATAAAAATTTAATCGAAACAATGTTCGTGATATTTGTGCAAAAGACCATGATCTATTATCAAGTTGTGCTCGTTTGAAGATCGTCGATCGGTTTTAAGATTTCGTTCATGTGAGGGGCGACGATCTCTTGTATAATGCCCATTGTGTGATGGATTGTGTTCTGAGGAACCATTTCTGTCGTGTGGCGGCTGACAGTGAGTTGTAGAATTTCCGTCTTGTGAACAATCTTTTGTGCTTGAATGATGAGGATCTGTTGCAAAAGTTTGCTCCGGCGACGGTCTAAATATCCTTTTGACAGCAGGAGTAGTTTTAGGAACATAAATAGTTAACTCTGGATGAACCATGTCAAGACTTGTTATACTCCCAAAAGCTCTTTTTCTTGCAATTTGTCTACAATGAAAATAGGTAAAGTAGAAAGATTATTAATGGTAAAGTTAATATTACGACAAAGAAGGAAAATGACGAAAAGGTGAATAACAGTTCATAAAACACTATACAGAAAACAAGGGACTGATCAACACTAGCAGTGCCAACACATATTAGTAATCTGAAAACTGCGAGAGGGTTAAAAGATTGTTATAATATAGTGACGACACACTTTAAAAACGATTTGAGTCATAGCAAGTGCATCATACAATACGGCTCATATTAAGACACAATGCCTCGTTGGTTTTGTCGTAGAGTGCTCATCTAGAATGAAGAAAGTATTAGGTTGAAATTCCGTCGAATCAAGCCAAAGACTTAAAAAATAATATTTGCTGCTTCTATAATAAAGATGCGGCATTTTGGAGTAAGAACAAAGACTCGGAAGCAGAATAATTTGTCCGGTAGGGTGACATGTCATCTTTTCAGACATTTAGTTAAGTTAACAATGTATGTAAAACAGCCGTCCATCATCCGTCATGAACCATCACACAAGAACATTATAACCCATAACTTGACCGAGAGAATATTAAAAGTAACAACACAAGAAGACAAAACTAATCCTTTAGAAACAACACAAACATTTTAAAATATAAAGAAACAAATCAGTAGACTCCTGCATTTCACAGCATCTCTGTAAGACATAGACATTATATTGAAATAACAAAGGACATTTATTTTGATGACAATATCTCACATTCCGCTTAGTTTTTGTATAACAATAAATAGAGGGAATTGATCAGAAAAATGAAATAAATTGTCATCCTTTGAAAAAAAAGATGGAATTCTAATAATGAACAGCTTACCTTAAATGTTCTCTGTACTTCCACATAAAAATTAAGCAAATTATAACAATGATAACTACAACACCAACCACCACTGCAATAATGATTGTATCTGTAAAATAAAGGAAGTGTATCTATTGAGGCATGGGAAACTAATACCTAAACTTATTTCTCAACATACTATTTAATTGATCTAAACACAATCACATCAATTTGCACGCCTTTATCTTTTATATTTCTTTAAGATGCCTTTTCTAAATAAACAACCATTAAGAGATCTTCAGAAATTAGACAACTTGTTTGCACTCACTCCTTGATCAGCCTTTACATATCCTCAAAAAAACTTATCACAAATACCAGACTTATAATTTGTAACGCAATTCGCAAGATTCGTTCACACATGACTTATCAAAATACTTGAATCGCGCATATTACAAGAACGGATGCAATTAATGGATTTAATATTAATTAGATTGTATCAGCAGAGCTCAGACCAAAACAGGTGGAAGACAATTCATGTTGGATTAAAAAAAAATCAAAACAGTTTTGCTAAAAACAGCTTATTCGACCAATGGCTGTAAGTAGATAATTCTCGTGTTTTGAGCATAATAAACAAATGTGTAAACAAAACTTTTACAGTAAATGAACGAATGGATTATATGTCATGTCAACAAAAAAATGTTTCTTCTGGACTGGTGATAATCTTTGGACAAAACGTAAACCACCAGTTGCTCGACATGGTGAATGTAAATCTCATCAAATATAACAGGCTTATAATTGCCAATGTCATAAGCGCGTTCTGTGTTAACAAGACCCAACAGTGGCTCTCGAATTGAAACAGATGGTCGATCAAATCTTAAACGAAGTTTAAAAGTGCTGAACAGCATTTAATGCCTCTAACAGAGTTATTATTATCGAACCTGACTTTCATCCTGATATGAAGCATGATAACAAATATTAACCAGTCACACCAGGATTGAAACATTAAATACTAGTATTAAGACTTTATATATTACCGATGTGGGATTCCAGTTCTGTTTTCTTATTTTTCACCTGGTTTGTAACATCTAAAATAAAATAAAGAATTTAACTGACAATAAAACAGATGTTCCATGCGACTCTTGTTATATTTGTTTGTTTGTACTACGTTATATGATATCTTGTGCTTAATATAGGGAAATACAATGACAATTTCTATCTTCTATATACATTCGCTATACAGTAAGAAAAAATACAAAAATAAAGCAAGAACAACAACATCAACTTCAATACATTATCAAAACCCAAACAAAAGTAATATGTGGGAATGATGCCTCTGTTAAATAGGTTTGACTGTCACACCTACCGTTTTCATATGTTTACAGTTTATTTGAAGCTAGAAAATCTGAACTGGACCTTCAGTCGGTCGGTGAATGAAAAACATTTTATATATAAAGTCGCATATGTTTCAGAAGGTAGAATAAAAAGTATTTAAATTACAAAGCAGTCAACACATGATTGTGGAATCATGACATACTTAATATACATGTGAAATTGTTAGTACAAGTACCTTCTATACAGTCTGTTATACTGTCAGATGATGTGTTCAACGTTGTAAGTCCCGGTGGACACTGTTTACATGCTAATTGTGCCACTGAATCTTGATAAGTACCAACTGGACAAACATCACACCGACCAGTTCCCCAGTATGTGCCTGCTTGACATGCGGCTGTTACAACGTTCAATAGAAAATACCATTATTATGTTAAATAAGGTGAGATCATTAAGATACGTTCAATATAATATTACTCATATTGTTTAAAAAAAAAATAACAAACGAAACTTTATATCCTTATTTTATTGCGGCCATTAATACAGTAACTGATATTGCTTGTGGCTTATATGCAACACAGGATGTATTATGGATCACAATTTATCATTTATCTTAAATTGACTAATTTATTCTAGGTTCGTCATTCTAAACATTTTGTAAGATACCTAATTTCTGTCAAACTTAAAACTATGCTGTCATATGATACAATCATGAGATCATATAAAATCACGTGATAGCTATCTAAGATAATAATATTGCAGTGTAGGAACTATAAAACATTCTGTTTACTATATTAAAACATAAATGAAAAAAAAATCATCACTGATCCTTGGCTTATAATTCTTCGCCGACGTGTGTTACTTGTACAAGAGACTCAGCAGTGACGTTCGAACCCAAGAAGGACAAATGAAATACAAAGTTGAAAAGTAATGCCGAATCATAGTTCCTAAAAATTTAAATCATAATTCCTAAAAGTTTAAAGTATATAACCTACGTCTTTTACAATCTGTGCTACTGTTACTACCGCTGTGAAATGTTATCATCCCCTGTGGGCATGGCTTACATGAGAAAGCCGCAGTCAAATCCTGGAATGTTCCTATTGGACATATTTTACATCTACCATTTTCCCACTGTGTTCCAATAGGACATTCTGAAAGAAGATCACAAAAATTCTTAATGAATTAAAAAAAAACCTTTCCCAGTATTGCATCAGTTTAGATATTACATATATATATTGATTATGAACTTCACTTCAATGAAAATAACTCATATCCAACTTTTATGAATTGATGAACAGTTCATCGTAAAATATGACATGCTATCCTGTTTGTAATAAGTTTTGTGGTGCAGCCAACCATCATTAAAGCCTTGGTTAATGTTTCAATAATAATGTAATGACCTCAAAATTATGTTATTTATTTTGTCATTTTCACATGCAAATAGTTAAGAGCCATTATACATATATTTTAGACAAAATTTAAATATTATTCTGATATAAGTATCTAAAGACAAACAGTTATTTTGTAGATTAATAAAAAAAAACAACAGCCCCAAAATGGTGATTTCAAGCTGCAAAAACTGACAAAGCTTTTCCTTTGTTCTGACCGAAGCTCTTTTTTTTAATTATCTTCACCAGGAGCTCTATAACTGTATAAATGTTTAATATTTTTACAATTATAGTTATTTTCTATTGCGTGCTTTAAGCAGAAACTCCAGAATGCTTAAAGCAAAGGTTGAATGAATCATGACCCTGTTTCCCGTTAAGTTTGGTATTATATAGAATTATACAACAGATTCGATACAAACCATAACTGAAGCCAAATAAATAATAGAGTAAAATGTTCTGCTTTTGCTATAAATTTAAATAACAAATACCCTTTGAGCAATCAGATTGTCTTTCAGATGACGTATTTACAGTTGTAAATCCCGCTGGACATAATTTACAGAAAATTGATTCACTTTCGTCTCGGTATGTTCCTACTGGACACCAAATGCATTCTTCGTTTTCCCAGAATGTACCACCAGGGCATTTAGCTAAAATTAAACAGGAAAATGAAATCATCAGATATGCCGACATGATTAAGTTTTGATAAAAATGGTTATGAGTTCCATTAAGGTATTGACTATTGGCAATACGTGTGATTGCTTAATCCAGCTATTTTTTCGTGTTCATCTTGGGAAATTATTTTACCAAAGTAAATTTTTGATAGATATTTTCTGATGGGTGTGTTTTATGACATTGACAGGCCATTAAGCAGTAGCACGGTCAAATCGGTGCCTTGATGCGTTAAATGAGCCTTTTAAACAAGAGGCTGCCATAACGACAGCAAACCGGATTTATTAACATTTATTTGTGTCCTGGCAATATCACAAGAACCATTACTGATGAATGGTGAAAGTGAAAATCGTCAATATCAAATTTGACCTCCATTTTGTCATCAGTATCAACATATTAAAATTTGAAAAGCTTAGATTGAATGGTTCATGAGTAAATGCAATAAAGTGAATGGAAACGCCATTTTACGATCTTTCAAGAACCATAACTCCTGAACGGTAAAAGTCAAAATCGTCATTATTACCCTTGACCTCTATTATGTCATCAGTAACAACATATTAAAATTTCAAAAGCTTTGGTTGAATGGTTCATGAGAAAATGCACGGACACGACTGGAAAAACCATTTTTCAATCTTTCAAGAACCATAACTCCTGAACGGTAAAAGTCAAAATCGCCATTATTGAACTTGACCTTCATTTAGTTGTCAGTAACAACATATTAAAATTTTAAAAGCTTTGGTTCATGAGTTAATGCACGGACAACATTTGATTGCCGCTCGCCCGGCCGCCCGCCGTACATCCCCAAATCAATAACCGACATTTTTGTCACAAAAATTCGGTCAGGAAGAAGGCAGCTATTTTTTTTACATAAGCCGATGTTTAACTAGTTAATCATGGAGACAATAGTATATGTCTACACGAAACCCGTTCAGGACCGCTGTTACAGAAATCGGTCACTATAAGCTTATTAGGCAGTATATTCTGTATTGAACAAGCGATTCCGTTACGCATATCTGATACGCACATCTGATACAGGACCCTTCAGATGTCTAGAAGACAAAACACAACCCCATCCACAATGGGGTTTTGAGTGTTTGCTGACGAGGGCCTATTGTTGTTCAGCTAGTTTGCAGCAGACAATGAGTAGTGTATCGTTCAGCATCATATTATATAGTTTTGGACAACCATAAGTACATCCAAACAGATTTAAGGACGGAGACGTGACTGTGATTGAAATGTGAATGGTTGGATATGCATTTATTTTTAGTAACAGCTTATTGAATAAATTGATTTTAATCATTAATCTTTGAAAATGGACGATAATGCGAGAAGATATTAAAACGATGTTATTGTAAATAGTTATCAAAGGTACCAAGATTATAATGTAGGTGTTGAAGAAGAAATATAACTACCATTGAATTTATATTGTTGCGAGATATATACATTTACATATGAAAAATAATTAAAGCACTATATTAATTCCTGATTTTACATTATGCTTTTATGGTACTTTACAAATTGAAACACACAATATCTTTTGCCAAATGTGCGTTCAATCCACCATTTTCTACATCAGAAAATGCCTGTACCAAGTCAGGAATATGTCAGTTGTTATCCATTCGTTTGATGTGTTTGAGCTTTCGATTTTGCCATATGATTAGGGACTTTCCTTTTAGAATTTTTCCCGATGTTCAGTATTTTTGTGATTTTACTGTTTTCTGCTAAATATTTTGTGAACACATTTTATCTTCAACTTTGGTTAAAAAGATTCAAATTGTTAAAAGTAAACACAACAAAAAACAAAAGCTGTAGAAGTGTTTTTTTTTTTTTAATAACCGAAGAAAGTCTTGCGGTATTATAACTTTTAAGGTGGGTTTGTTTTATTTCAAGAGATTACATTTGAATATTTAGATTTTTTTCTTATAAATACTGAACATACATTCTGTGCAATCGGAGCTACTATTCGCAGCAACGTAGAAAGTTGTAAGTCCTGCTCGACACTCTTTACATGACATTTGTCCAGTAAAATCTTGATAGGTACCTACAGGACACAACACACATCTACCGTCTTCCCAGTATGTTCCAACTGAACACTCGGCTGTCAAATGATATAAACACATTATTGGAGACTAGATAAGTTTAAACACATACTATAACGTTTCCCGCTAATTAAAAAAAAACCTGTAGGGAAGGTTTAATGCTCAAAAACATGTCAAACTCCATCACATTCATCACGTGCCTGTCCGGAGCATGTAATTCATTGGTTGTCGTATGTTCATATATATAACGTATTTGTTTTTTGTAATTTGCATTGTTAAACATGTTTATGTCGGGGTCTATTACAGCTGAATATTTGATATGGGGTTTTACTTTTTGCTGAAGACCGTATGGTGACTTATAATTGTTCATTTCCAAGTAAATGAAACACAAGTTGAAAGTTGTGTCAACAGGAATCATACCACATCTCCATTTTTGAACGTTACATAGATACTTATTTCATTCATACATTCATAGATTAAAAATTTTATTAACTGATTAACACATTACTAATATAACTGATTAGATTTGGACGGATGAATAATTTCTTGTATGTCGATTTACAGCTTACAAAAAAAAAAAAACTACTCGCATCACAATTAAATTTTTAAATTTTTATTACAAATATATTGTCATATAACTTTGTTTTTTTAAAATAAGCTTATCAAACCTTACCGCATAATAAAGAATTGCTGATGATATTTCCTTCAGGACATGTAAAGTTTCCTACACTGGTCAAACTTGACATATCTGGAGAGTACACTTTACCACTAACGTTGGCAGTCAATATATCTGAATTGTTTAGTTGGTCCACTGACATAGTAACATCTAAAATTCTATTAACAAAATCTAAGAGCCCAGGAGACACTGAAAAATTGAAAGTTGTTTGTTAAAATCAAAATGTGCATTACGTTTTAAGTTAAATTAAATATGAGCAATTACATCACTAGATTTAAAATTACATATAATTGTTACAAAAGGAATATAACTCTATCAATTTTATGCCTCCGAAAGAGCTCTTCTGGATATATCTTCCTCAGGAAAGCGAAAAGCCAGTTATTTGAAAGTAGGATGGATAAATATTTAACCTTGTCAATGAAGAACTAGCTAAGCATGTGACAAAACGGACCTACAATAATTTCAAAATCGTAACCATTATCTTAAATTAGATTTTATCAAGTCCGCTTTTCATCATGTAATATATCACCAAAATCTTTTTTTTTTTGTTTACTTGAAATGTGCCTTACAGCGGGTGTCATTGTGAAACATGAACTGGTTACTATTTTAGAGGAACTGAATCAGACAATAAATTTCGTCATGAGTTACATTACATTCTTTGATGCAGAATAAGCCCAGCATTATATCTATCTATCAAAACATTTATGGGAACATGCGAAGTTTCGAGTCCAGTAAATGAAAAGAAATCTCCTGAGATCACCAGGTTTTTTTTTGGTGTAATAGGTAAACTAAAACAGTGTTGCTCAGTCTTTAATTTCAGTACATGTAGTTTCGTTTTGTGACCAGTCCTCATAACCATTGGCAATGTCATTGTATTCAGATGATTTTTATTTCCCTTGGTATATATTCTTTCGTTTTAACGCTCTCTATTTAACTGCAGTGATTTCTGAATATTTTAATCTGTTTATTTATTCTTATTACTTGGGAATTATTTGACAAATGTTTTACTGACATACTTACAGATATTATAAGCATAAAAATCGTCCAGATTAAGGTTTTCATCAGAGATGTTTGTTGACAGAACTAAGGCTAATGTAGCAGACGAGGAGCGTCTTTTTCTATTTCCACTCTGTACTAGTTGAGTCGAGATACTGCAAGTGGAATTTTCAATACACCTCAACCCTTGAGCATTGTCACGAACTGAATTCCCGATAATTTCGCCTTCGCCATCGTCCACATTATCATAAGATACAAGTGTTGTCACTCTCATATTCCGTGGACTTGTATTTCCTTTAAAATAAATGCGGATTCAAACGGAACTTTAGATCTATGAGACATTTCAAAAGTAAACCTTTACCAATATAATTATGGGATAGCTTAGAAAGCTATTTATTCAGTTTGAATATATAACAATTCCATGAAATATTTATTATGCAATATATTGTTCATTACGGTTTTGTTTGCATAGGGTCATGCAACTCCTACTAATCAGTGGGTACAAACACTTTCCTTACC
Source organism: Mytilus edulis (assembly GCF_963676685.1). Taxonomy (NCBI): domain Eukaryota; kingdom Metazoa; phylum Mollusca; class Bivalvia; order Mytilida; family Mytilidae; genus Mytilus; species Mytilus edulis. Next base: position 12,094,555 of record NC_092345.1, read on the forward strand.
CCACTGATAATAGTAAATAAGTACTGGGCAGTACAAATGGATACAGTGTCTGTACTCGACTTTTTCTTCATAGTTTATATTTTCTGCCGTTTCCTGATAAGAAACATCTGTCTTTAAACTACAATAAATTGTAAATGCATTCCTCGTTGGATGAGGAGTTTAAAATTACCAAGAATGTTATGTAAATCACATTTCTTGAAGTTGCATGTGATTCCTACTGTAACTCTGGACTGAATAGAAAGGTGTACACTCTACGTCTACATGGGGGTATATTTTTTTTATTTCAATGTTTTTATTGTCGAGCATGCGGCAGATATTTGATACACGCTGTACAAGACACTCTCCTAACAATTATTTTTTATTAATTTAAATTTCTGATGCTATTTGTAGAAATTAAAGAGAACAACTACGCAAACAAGAGATATACACTTTGTTGAGATTTTTTCAGTAATTTATTCAGATATGATCACTGAAAGGACAAACTAACGAATGCACACTATCTATTATTTACCGCATCATAATTTCCGTGAGTAAAAATATACTTACGACAACACGGCGGTGCTTTTTTACTGTTCCAAGAGTAATCTGTATGTGGTCCACACTCATATTTGTCTAATGGAAAGTTTGTATCAACGAAGGTATAACCATCCTGGCATGTAACGATGCATGATATTGAGTCTCCATTGGTGGTACAGTTAAATTTGTTTTTATAGGAGTATATCTTCGTCATGTAATGCGGACACACTGAAGAAAAAATAATTCGAAAGAGCTGTCAAAAACTTTATTGTTGCCAAAACAGTAAAACATTAAATGAGGTATAAAGTCGATTAAGAATTCTAATTTGATTTATAAGGAATGTTTATTCTAGACAAACCCTGGCATCAACGAAATCTTTCTTATGGTAACGATTACTATAATATCGTCATGAAGGAGGTGTCTCATTTAATTGATATATATATATTAAATAATTAAAATGAATTTCAAATAAATATTTTCTGACAACAAATTGTCTTTTTAATAATTATTCTACATAAAACTTTAAATTTGTAATATGTATGTTTAAAGTAAAATACCAAAAATACAGAACTCAGAGGAAAATTCAAAACACAAAGTCTCTAATCAAAATAAATAAAAAAGAATATATAGAGAAAAATTAATAACTAAATCATCGTCAAGCGTGCCAGCTTTTTTGGGGTCTGGATGGGTTTTACAGAATAGAGAATAATTCGCAAAATGTGCAGAATGAAGTGGAAAAAAGGCCAAAGAAATAAAGGGGTGTAAAAATAGTAAGGATAGAGAATAATAGTAAAAAATAAATAAACAAAGAATATAGAGAAAAAGGTCTAAAAAGTTCAAGAATAACAAAATGAAGGACGAAAAATCCAGGTCCTCTTTTATCAAAATTACACAAACCTAATATCACTTTAATTTCTCTTTGTACAACTAGGACTTCACATTTTCTTTTGCACTCTTTGTTATATAAAATATTAGAAGATTTGGTATGATTGCCAATGAGGCAACCCTCCACAAGAGACCAAATAACACAGCAATTAACAGCTATAGGTCATCGTAGGGCCTTCGACAATAAGTACAACCCATACTGCATAATCAGCTATAAATAAAGGCAACAGTAGTATACCGCTGTTCGAAAGTCATAAACCGATTGAGAGAAATCAAATCCGTCCTACAATTTAAAACTGAGGGAAACACATCAAATATAAGAGGAAACAACGAAACAACAGCAACACTAAAGTGCAACAAAAAAAAAACCGACAATGCAACACACACAGAAACGAACTATAAGATAACAATTGCCATTTTCCTGACTTGGTACAAGACTTTTAAAGAAAAAATGGTGGATTGAACCTGTTTTGTGGCTAACCATACCTCCCGCTTTTATGGCAATGTTTAATATAACACAAAAATGACATTACATGACAGGACTAAAACAAAATAAATGGAAGAACAATTAGGACAGAAAAATACACAAATAAACAATAAAATAGACCATTACGACTTGATAATAGTTATTAAAGATACCAGGCTTATAATTTAATCCGTCAGATGCGTGTTTCGTCTACATAAGACTCACCAGTGACGATCAGGTAAAAAAAGTAAAGAAAGCCAAACAAAGATGAAGAGTATTGATGACCCAAAATTCCAAAAGGTTGTGCCAAATACGACTACGGTTATCTTATTATATGTACGAGCATGTTTTGTGAGGTTTCGCTATGCTTAGTTTTTAGGTTTATATTTTTGTTTTGTAGATATTTGTTTGTCTTATTTTTGTCATGGTCTTGTTTGTTTGTTATCAACTTTTGATTTTTAATTTCCCTCTCGTTTTTTCGTTCGTTCGATGGTTGAGATGTCTAATGTTTGATTTTGTCAGTTTTTAGGGAGTTACCCCCCCTTTTTAATCTACTGTTGAGTTCGGTATTTTTGTTATACATTATTAAGGGTATCTCCCACCTATCAATCAAATTAAAAACAAAAACAAAATAATAGCTTAAGTTATGCAGAATTTTCCATTTTTGCTTGCATGTATATAAATGAAGTTTCCAAACAGAAGAGGAACCTAATAGAGCCAAAGATTTTACTCAGAAATAAGGTCGTTGACAGAATGAATTTGAGCGTCACTGATGAGTCTTATGTAGACGAAACGCGCGTCTGGCGTATAAAATTTATAATCCTGGTACTTTTGATAACTACGTTACCCACCTGGACATTCTTGTGGATTACAATTGTGTTCCGATGTATTACTTCCAACACAGTGAAAACCGTCCGGATCTGGTGGTGGATTTGTGCATTGTCGTACACGATATTGAATACCTCCATCACACGATTTGGAGCATTCTGACCAATCTAACCACGATCCCCAGTTACCATTTACTGAAGGAGAGAATGATGTACTTCTAGATAAGTAGCACATTTGAGTGTTTTAAGTATTGACTTGTACATAAATAGTAAAAATATTTCTGTGTATGTTACATCTTAATGTTATGTCGTTAATCTCTTATATTTAATGCGTTTCCCTTACGAGTTTTGAAAAGCGGTATACTACTGTTGCCTTTATTTTTCCCTCGTCTTTATTTAAAGACAAAAATACATATCTCGACAAGAAACGCACTAACGTATATGCAAGAATATAGATAAAGTATGGAAGTCGGTTCTCTGTTGTTAATGCATTACATTCTTAATTATTAGCAACAAGAAAAAGTCTTTGTAAGCAACTGAATAATATTTATTTCTTTGTGTTATACTGTTGATATTAAGTGGATGAACGATCGGATTAACTCAAGAAAAACATCCCGTCAAATATGATTCTTCTTGGTCCTATAACTCATTTTTGTCGACTTGAAATATCAAAAACGCTTAATATAACCAGTGTTGTACTTACTGATCTGGGTATCGCAAAATCTTCCCTTGAACCCCGGAGCACAAAGACATGTATAGTTTGTAAAATGAGTAAGACACGTAGACCCATTACTACACTGATGTCCAACACAGAAGTCAGGTGGAACTTCACAATGGCTGCCACTATATCCACCTAAACATGTACATGTGAAACTTCCAATGTTATTTGTGCATATATTGTTTCTCCCACAAGGGTTACCAAGGCAATCATCGACGGCTAAAAATAGATATACCTTTTGGATAAAAACAGAGATTTAAACCTGTTGATAAAAATAACAACACCATACTACAATGTGATAAAAAAAAATCCATGCAGTTGAGGAAATTGTGTATACGGCTTTCAATAATAATTCGGACTTTTATTTTTCTACATACAGTAATATTTGTATGCCTTAGTAATTATTTTTTTTACAATTTCTGTAAGCATGCATTGAGAGATGACGCGATTGAATATGAGTTAACAACTGGTTTTTATTCTTGAAAAATTTGGTATCTGTATCCAATATTTTTGCTTTTTTTTTTACGAATTATGAACACTTTAGATCTCACAAACATGTTTAACCCCGCCGCATTTTTGCGCCTGTCCCAAGTCAGGAGCCTCTGGCCTTTGTTAGTCTTGTATTATTTTAATTTTAGTTTCTTGTGTACAATTTGGCAATTAGTATGGCGTTCATTGTCACTGAACTAGTATATATTTGTTTAGGGGCCAGCTGAAGGACGCCTCCGGGTTCGGGAATTTCTCGCTACATTGAAGACCTGTTGGTGACCTTCTGCTGTTGTTTTTTTTCTATGGTCGGGTTGTTGTCTCTTTGACACATTCCCCATTTCCATTCTCAATTTTACTTGATATCGAATAATCTATCAAGTTTGAATGCTCCTAAAACATTTGCAATCTTAGTTTCTGTACCTGTAGTAGCCTAAACTAAAGCGGCATACCAAATTGTATAAATTGATTTTGATAAGAGGATTTTGGGGAGCGTTTCATTTCTCATTTTTTTATATTCTGTATTTACGAACCATCACATGTTGATTTGGACAATTGAATTCCACTACCTTCTGATGAAAACAATACACTCATATTGTATATCACAGCGTAATTTTGAGTGTTCTCTGGCGGCGAATGACAGGCTATGGCGATCTTTGTAATATTATTTTCTGGCAAATGTACTGACGTTAGGAAAAGTGACGATAATTTACTTCCTACAAAAATAATAAAAAATTCTTTGTGATAAAAGCCCGTCAAATATACAAATCTAATAATTTTGGAAACCAGATGTACATAAAACAAAGGTACATTAGCTGACAAATTCATGTTCATCGATTTGACTCAAGTTCTTGTATTTGATTTATTTAATGAATGGCTGTTATTTATTTTGAATTTATTGAACCATAAAATTAATTTTTGACTCTTCACATTCAATAATCCGCGAAGCGGATTATGTTAAATGTGAAGAGTCAAAAATTAATTTTATGGTTCAATAAATTCAAAATAAATTATTGCCATTCATTATAAATAAATTTCTATCAAAAATAAGGCTCAAAGATGTATATTAAACTTATAACAACGTACATAGATGTTGGCGTATGAATACACAACGTTAGAGTGGGCGTGTCGCCATAAAAATTGATAACATTGATAATAAAGCTAATTCTTTTAACCAATCAGAAGACAGTAAATACACAAAATTTATTTATTACATAATACATGAATGAGTTCGAATTATTCACTTTATTACCTTATTTTAGCTTATTTTAAAAAATTTGAACCAAACTGGCTGCTAAAAGCTGATTATTTTTTTCACTATTTTTCTGTTATAAATGATTGAAAAAACAAATCAATTTTTATTTTTTTTGTATATCTAGTAGTTAGTGTCCCTTTAAAAAATATATATAATAAGATGTGGTAGGAGTGCCAATGAGACAAAAACTCTCCACCGAAATACTTCTTTTTTAGTGTATATTTGCTTTACTGTTTTATAAATGGTTAAAATGTTATTTTTTTCTCCTTTTATAGAAAAAAACCTTTATCGTCACCAGCACTCTCCTAAAATGACAATAACACTGGACGTCTACTTTACTAGAATGTAAAATGACATTATGAAAATACGGATTTTTTGTGTTATTAAAATTTCCTGTTACAAAATATTAGAAATTATTATAAATTAAGGAATGAATCTCCCTCATGCAAAGCTCTGATTCCTTTCACGGATTTGGCTATACTTTTTGGACCTTTTGGATTATAGCTCTTCATCTTTTATATAAGCTTTGGATTTCAAATATTTTGGCCATGAGCATCACTGAAGAGACATGTATTGTCGAAATGCGCATCTGGTGCAAGAAAATTAGTACCGTCAATTTTATTACTAGGTCCTGAAGATAAGTATTTTTTTTTAACTTTTACTTTTGTTTCATCGTTATTTATCTTTGTGCAATTATGTTTTTGTTAGTCGTATGACTTTTAATGTGGCTCGGTTTTTATGCATCCCGCCATCGGGATATTGATAACTTAATCGGTTTGTACTATCAAAGAAAAAAAACTTAATTTATCGACGTCCTTGCCAATTTTATACTATTATCAACAAAAAAATGATTGTGTCATTTTATCTGTAATATCTTTTTTGTTGGCGTCATTTTATCTTCAATATCTTTTTTGTTGGTGTCATTTTATCTTCAATATCTTTTTTGTTCGCGTCATTTTATCTGCAATACCTTTTTTTTTGCGTCTTGGTCAGATATATTTTGATGTTACTTTCAATTTATTAGTTAGTTGCGATAGATGTCTCCGATGTATGTTCAAACAGTTCTGGTTAAAATGTTTGCCTTTATTTATGGCTGCTAGATCCCAATTGATGTCATATTTACCTATTATGTCTGTGCGAATTGCTTACCCAATTTTTTCAATATTACCAAACTACAAACAACTGTCATATAAATGGAAAGTTATATTAGCTTTAAAGTATAGCTCAACCCACTGTTTTCTCTAGGAAAATGCATGTGCCAAGTCAGGAATATGGTAGTTGTTTTCACTTGTTACGTTGATTGAAATCGTTGTTTTAAGAACTGTTTTTTTTTGCCTGGAAGCTTGTTATTTTTGTAATTCTTTTTTTTTAATCATAAAAGAAAACAAAGATATTAAGGGGGCTCACGGGTATAAATCATTTTTTTTTAAATATAGGATTTCGCTATTTTTTTCTATAAATAAACTTTATCCTATACTTAATAGAAATAAATAAAATAAAAATGTTGGGTCACCGTTGTGTTAAGCTCACAATCTTCCTTTGAAAGAAGCATGCATTTTTGTTCAGGTACTTTTTTTCTGTTGAACTAATAAGAGAAAAAAGGTAATATCGAAATAAAAAAAGTACTAAATTACAGAAATCGCTAAAATTCTACAATAGTTTAGTTATTCAGTTTATTTGAAAAAAGGGTAAAAAACATAGGTCATCAATGAGTTTAAAACGGTATTTTAATTTCAATTTTAATGCATAAAAATGGCATTTTTTCACCAAAGCGGGATAATTTGAGCTTTTTCAATGATATAAACATTTAAAAAATTAACTAGGGCAAACACGAATTGATTTTTTGGTTGATTTTTGTACCAGATCATAAAGTAACAACTAATAGTATAATAAATAAAATTTGTAATGAAAAAAAAATGTTTCAATTTTTACTAAATTGTTTGTACCCTCGACCCTTCTTTACTCGGATGAATATTCTAAACCATTAAAATTGTACTTCAAAACATTACCTGGGTCCCCGGAGACAATCATAAGGTTACTTCTGAAAGGGAGGTCGGTCATTCTAAAGTCACCAGATAGAATTTCCTCTCCATTACAATAACATTTTATTTCTCTATAACTATTGTCCCATGTGATGGTTATTTGTGTCCATTTCTGCGTATCAAATTGTGTAACCATCCCAACATTGTGTCTACAAAATAATAATGAAAAAGAATCATAAAATAAACTTCTAGAAAAAACTATATGAAAGCAAAATCGATATTTAAATCCACCATTTTGTACATAAGCAAATATCTGTACCAAGTTAGGAATATGTCAGTTGTTATTATTTGACTTTTAGGCTTTATGAAAAAAAATGTGACATATATCCGGATGGACCACACAGAATGTTACCGATACCATATTTTGATAGTTTCCACCAACTACTTTACCTCAGGTGAAAAGAAACAACATTACTCACAACAATTCCAAGTCGAATAATCTCATCTGGGCATAATGTGTTATAATCAGATAAAAATATAGTTATATGATCATCTATGACAAATATTCATAACAGTGATACAAGTGTTGATGGGAAGCTTTTCAGTGCAATGACGAAATCTTTATTATTATGAAATCTAATCTCATTAATTTCATTACTTTCTTAAAGAGAATATACGCAATATGCTGTTTGAAAGCTGTCATTGAATCAAAAGTATCATTAGTGAATAGTAAATTACAAGAAAGATAAGACTTACCCATTGAGTTTCACGTATATTTCTTTTCCGACAATAATCGTTATATGTGCAATTGTCACTTCCAGGGATTTACTATTGTTAAACATTTTAACAAAAAAACCAAGAGTGAAACTTGATAAGGAATATGTAAGACGAGGAAGTGTAACATTGGCACCACTTTCAACAAAAACAGCATCCATATCTGAAAAATATTACGTTGTAATGAGTTGTCGAGTCAGGAAAACAATTCAGTTGAGCTCGCTGTCCTTGATTGCCTTTTGGCTGTAAATGTTTCCTCCACATTTACAACATAAATATATGTATGGAAAAGTGGCAATTTAAATTTGAAACACGTGTGTTTGTTTTCTGATCACTATTTTTCAAATAAACACATGCATATTCGCTCTTCATCAAATGCGTATTTGACATGCGTTATACCAGACTCTCTTGTACAATTGAAAGGAGATTATTAATTTCAATTATCATTATTGGATTAATGTAAAGTCTAAATTTTGAATTTCAACCAATTATAAATCTTAATAAATAATTTATTCTCAAATAAATTATAGAAAATAACCATTTTGTCATGCAATTTACATATAAAGTGTATGTGCAGATTTTTTGCTACATACAAAAACATTTTGTCGATCCAGTAGATTCTGTGTATTTGTTTGATGGACATATCATACACTCAGTAGATCCAGGCATAGGTTGGTAATAACCCAATGGGCAAACAGAACATGGCTGCACTCCGGTATTGGAAAACGATCCCGGCCGACACTTTTCTACATGAAAATAAAAAAAAACAATTTGAGATTCAATATTTAAAATATATTTGATAGAAGTACTGCAGAATAGAAAAACGAGATGTAAATAAATGAAACAAACCCACAATGTAAATAAAAACACAAAATGAAATAACAAATATAATAATGAGTATAAGTGTTTTTATTTTTACATACATAATGTATATTTGATATGATAAATAGGGAATAATACATGGCAAAATCCGTATCATATGCCGTATCATCCCGAGATACCAATATCAGCCAGAAGACATTTAGGCCCGAGGGATGATATTGGTCGAGGGTGATACGGCATATGATACGGATTTTGCCATGTTTTATACGCTTTATCATATATTTCAACAGGAGAGTATACATGAACTGCTTTCTGATCCCTAGCACCTGGGTTACCTTCAGTTCTAACTTTGTCTTAATGTTTTAAAACATTTAAAAGTACTGCTCAATTACTCATCCGAAGCACCTCGGTTTATACCTTACAATTTACGTGCTGTTGTTTTAAAAAATATTTTGTTTATTGTATTCTTTTGTGTGTTTTGTATGGTATTTCCATTGAGTTCTTTTTTATAGTTGCATTTCGTGTGTCAGAAATATTAAAACTCGACGTTTGTGACGTCACATTCCAATCAATGACGTTATTCAATAAATTGCGTCACGCCCGAATGGCCGTACATTTAAGACCCATTTTGAGGGGGGGAAATCTAAAGCTTCCATAAATTAAAATGGAGTTTATGTAAAAAGAAAGAAAGAAAAAAAAAGTAGGAGTGTGATAAAGGGTGCGATAAAGGGTGTGATAAAGGGTATAATAAAGGGTGCACATCAAAGTTGTGCGATACGGATTAAACAGCAGGCTATTTATCAAATATTGAAAACTGCTGTATTTACTACTAAATATATGATAAATCTTGATATCTTCTTATTTCTCTTTATAAATTTTGCAATAATAATACCAAAGATCGTCCATAAAGACGAAATGATTTTTAAGAATTTGTTATACATGTACCTTTACACTCCGCTGAACTGGTAGACCCACTGTTTGCTGTGGAGTAACCTACAGGACATATCTTACATGTAACTTGATATTCCTCATCTTGATAATAACCTTTCTGGCATTCCAGACATTCATCGTCTTTCAAGTATTTACCTGGTGCACACCCGACTATAAAAATGGCAATAAACAACTATATGAACTTTTATCTTTAATTAATATTAACTTTTTTTTTTTAAAAACCATCTCATTGGAATATTTTCTTATAAATATTCAACCAAAATCTCAATCAATATTTGCACATTTTCATCAATAATCTTGACTTAAAACAGATATCATGTTATGGAGGGGTATTTGCGAAAAATACCAGTCAGAGACTGTAAAATTTCCCGAGCCAGTAGGCGAGGGAAATTCGGTTCCAATACTGGTATTTTTCGTAAATACCCCTCCATAACATGATATATCCATTTAATTACACCGAATATATTTGGATTGAAGCTCTCTGTACAGGTGAAGATAATTTGTTTTTACTTGAAGCTCTAACATTAGGATGTTTATACATACTTTTGAGGATAAGAGAATATAATCATAGAACCACGGGAATTATACATGTATTAAAACGCGTTAGATAGCTTTTCTATGTAACGTTATATCCGACAAAAAAAGATATAAGAAGAATTTTAAAAGTAAACCATCATAGGCTTGCGACACGCAGCCTTGACTCACAACCAACAGCAAGCTATAAAGGGCTCCAAATGACTAGTGTAAAACCATTTAAACAGGAAAACCCTTATGTATATTAAACAGGTGTTGCAAAGGATTTTACAGTGCAGAGAGCGTGGCACTGTCTCTACACGAACCAAAAGGAAATTTCAAAATATCTTACATTGTTCAGTTTCAGATGTTCGTTGTCGGAATTAACAAAACGTAATTAAAATAGCTGTTTTAGAATTGTATACACCTTTCCCATTTCTGCTATCTAAGTTTGAACAATTTAATGATTGTTATCATACTATAATTTACAGTGTATTACGGAGGAAATATTGATTTATGCTATGTAAAATGTAAGAAAAAACTAGGTTTAACTTATCATTTTCATCTGACAATGCCTGTATAAGTCAGGAGTATGACAGCTGTTTACCATCTGTTCCATTTGTTGCTATAATATTACAATTAACTTCTGTCAGGACTTTTCCCTTTTCAAATTTACCTAAGAGTTCAGTATTGTTGTCATTTCTTTAAATTACAGCACAATTTTCGTTTTTATCTTACCACATGTGCCTTCATTATAGTCGGGTACCAAACCTTCTTGATCGCAGGCAATATCACTCCATCCAAAGGCTAAATTAGGAGTAATTCCAGCAACATCGAATGCTCCTCCGTTTGTCTTACTCTCAATTGTATCACCAACAGCATTTGCAAGATTTTCATTTTCTCTAAATGTTTTATTTGGAAGCCATTCCATATATATATTGAAGTTTAAAACAATTTGATTTCCGATAGCCATGTCGCGTTTTTGTATGTTCCTTTTTCTTCTTCCATTTTGCGGTCCGCATGTTACTGTGACACCCTTAACGGTACAGTAAGATGGACAAATATTTTCCCATCCATCTGTATCCATGTTCTCCATAACATTTACGAAGTTGTTTTTAATTCCCTGTTGAACGCTTGTATTGGAGCAATCACCAGAGTAATAGTAAAAGAGTTCCCCTGGTAAAATTACATTCCTAGGGTTTACCCGATCTAGAAAAAAAAGAGAGTGCAATTGTTGGGCTTTGTTTAGTTTTCTACAAAGTTATTCATGTACTTGATTGTCTGTTTTTCTGTTTTTTTGTCGTGATGCTTTTTTTTTTATATGTAAGATATTTAATTGTCAGTTTGATAGGTATATTACCCTTTTTATAAGATATGTGTAAATTTGCATTAAGATTTTCAAACGATCCCACGATAAACTTTTTGCTAAAACTTATCAAAGACACATCAGCATGGTATGCTAGTCAAATAACTTTTCATGATACTTCGAATTACTACTAAATGAGAGGCTAAAATATAAAAGGTATGTTAAAAAAAAATGAACAACACGAACAGTACAAAAACCGGGGTGATCTCAGGTCCTGCTCCATGTTAAGCACTGCTCGTGTATCTCATGAAAGTATAAATCTTGTGATAAGTCATATTCGGCAGGTTGTTTTTGAGGAAAATTTGATGGAATTATGATTGCGAAAATTGGAACATACCCATCGACATCTTCGAAACAGATATTCCATAAGGGCCAACCAACTTGTGATGACGTGCAAAAAAGATATCGAATTGATGATTTCATTTAAGCCACTTGAAACTCCTAATTCATTTATTAGCTTTATTCTAAGCAGCAACCCTCTTTCAAGAAAATAATGACAGAAAATTCAAGCCTTAGAACTTCGTACAAATGAGATATATTACTCGATATGCAGGTGCTGTTGGAATGCTACATAGAAATAGAAAGTTCACAATTAAAAAGCTGTCTTTTTGTAATACTTGTATTGAGGTATCAACATTGCCAGTTGAAAAATATTATGATCCCGAAACGAATCTTCCTTCAGGAACAACACCCCTTCAGTAAATAATCGTAAGCAAACTAACTCTTTGAAGAAATATGAACTGTATTGATCATTTATTGACGTATGTACTTCAGGTGTAGTTTACCTGTACAGTTTGGTGGTATGCCTTGTATCCACTCTTGCCCTTCACCACACACATACTGAAGTGGTGTTCCTTTTGCCGCTTGATATCTATCTGAACATGACATTACACATATCTGATTCCCGAGAGCTTCTGAACATGTAAGAGCACCTCCGGTCGGAGCAGGCAAATCTGGACATCCTGAAAATTTCAATTGAAAATGGTTGATTTTGTACAATGATTATCCATTTGGTACATAAAATAGACTGATAGTAATAATAATGCAACTATTATTTGTAAAAAATTTTGAATCTAATAACATTAGTGCGGAAAAATTGTAGATTGTATTGATAACACCACAAAAGTTTCATATCTATTTTATATAAAAGACATTTTTATTAAAATCTTTTTAAATATATTTTTGTTTCAATAACGTAAACTGTATCTCATTACGTAATTTCATATAAACTGTACATGTTTATAAAAACACAAAGGAAAAAAAAATAAAAAAGGAGATGTAAATTTTCATAAGAAAGCCATATTGACACAATAGATAATAAACATGCACAGCAAAATAGATACATTACTTACGTAACTTCTCACAGAATGTTTGTGTGTCATTAGTCCATGGCCAGATTCCTCGTTTGTTATTTGATGGGACTTTTTCACATGTTATGTTTTGATCTCCTTCTAACTGGTACCCAAGTGTACACTCAAAGGAGCACACAGAACCATAGGAATATCCATTTGGACATCTTTGTAGAACGTAGGAATCATTTAACACTAGAGGGTCGCAGGATAATTCTGAAAATATTAACTTACAAATGACAAAAAGAATATAAGCAATTATTCAAAAAGAATTCTTCACCTAACCGCTGTCTTTTTCTTAAATAGTTATTCAAGCTTTGATGGACTTTCAAAATGTTTTTTTTAAGTTTTGATGAAATTATACAAAGTAAACACACCAATAAACAGCGAACACCGGTATACTACTGTTGCCTTTATTTATCAATAAACAGGCTGAACGTCGAAATTCAATTTTCTTTAATAACCTTCCCTTTAAATTGTTCAATAAAATGGCATTACCTTCAACTACTACACTAAAATTACAGTAACCGATATTATCTGACAAATCTTTAGCAGTATAACTAATTTCATGGATTCCGATTTCTAATTGTGAACCCGGTTGCGATCCGGACACGTGTGCAATAGTAACAGACGAAGGACCACTGCAATCTTCGCCTGCAATAGAGTTATCAGTCGCAGACGGCACTGTCCATGTAACAGGGGTTGTTGTTTTGGCTCTGTCTGCAAACTTTGTCATTGAAGTCGGACATTGTAAAAATGATGGAGGTTCAATATCTGCAAGTAAAAATGTTTTTGTTGAACAAATGAATCCGAATTTTTCTGCAAAAATTACTGGATAAATAAATGCTGTAAAATCATGATGTAAGCCATTTTCCCCATTTCTTTAAGTTTGACCATTCGTACCGAGAATACTACATTTGACAAAACATCCCGAAACATACCTACAGCAAAACAGACAAACAGCAAAACATACAATTTATAATGTCCGGGAATACGCGATCTGTTTGCTTTATTTGAATCCACACAAACCTGTATAAAACCAATCTGAGACTCATCATACTACGAATTTGATAAACATAAGCACAATTAATACGAAGTTTTAGAGAGAGAAAAATTATACAAGCCAAAAACTTTTATTTTGTTTTTACTTAAAACATAAATGAATGTCATCTGTTCAGAAAATTATAAATTATAGACTGTGAAAGGAAAATATACATTTTTAAAGCTAAAAACGTGTTCATTTCACCGAAATTCATTATTTGAATCTCCTTGACTGGATTGAACCATGTGAATACTGAAAAGGAGTAGGTTCAGTAAGACCCCTTTTTGGACCCAAAATATAGCAGTTTTAGAAAATTGTGAAAATGTTATCTTTAAGCTATATTTTGGAAAGTAAAATGCTTCTGCTACATACATATGAGCTGTTTTTGACAATACAATGCACAAATATCGCGTTCTAGCATCATTTAGTCATGCTAAATTACTGAAATCTTCAAAATGTTAACATTTTGGTTAAATTTTAGACGGTGTCCGTCTAAAATGAAAGTGGCCGCATTCGTGTTCATTCATAATATTGAAATGTAAGTTGTATTTGATGATAATACAAAACATATATAAAGGTTGAGGATGAACACGGATGCGGCCACTTTCATTTTTGACAAAAACCATCTGAAATGTGACGTTTTATGGCATATTTGATAGATTTTTCATATTTAAGCTTGAATCAGAGCGTTTTTAATGACTAAATCAGTTAAAATCTTAAACATAAACTAATCGAATCAATTGAAATAAACACTTGAGTGTTTAAAAAGTGTCCAAAAACTTTCGTTAGATGAACCTGAAATTTGAGGACAAAATCGGCCCTTACCGGACCTATTCCTTTGTTATATATATTCTATAATGAACTAACTTGATTCAGTCAGAAGTCCTTTGATACCATCGACTACATTGTCACACAGAGTACACATCGATGGTTACACACAGATTGATGCTTTAAATAAACTGTGTTTAAAGAGTTACACATATATTGCTGAAGTGACAAAAAATTTTGAAAAGAAATGGGGAAGTGCCAAAGAGACAATAACTCGACCAAAAAAGGACAGATAACAGCTGAAGGCCACCAATTGGTCGTCAACACAGACTGAAAAACCCGCAGCAGAACGCGGGCTCCAGCTGGTATGTTCTTTTGTAAACATTTTTTGTGCACGTTCTAGACCCATACTTTTCAAATTATATTATATGATAGTTAAACAAATTACTTAAACAAAAATATAGATATTTATCAAAACTTGGTAAACTTATTCATGTCAGTAGCAGAGTTATGTATATGTCAGTAGCAGAGTTATGTATATGTCAGTCCGATATTATGTTCTGAATGACTGGTGATATTAAATATCATACCTAGAAAATGATGCAATTAAAACGGATCGTGTGTAATGCAGTTGTCATGACGAGCTTTTGTTCAGAAATAATTTCAAATTGGCGCGTATCGTGTGAAACTAGTAGCATCGCATCGGGATGCGTAGAAGTATTTTTAACAAACTCACAACGTAATATTACAGATACAGATTATTTTATAACTGACGCCTAGGAATGCCAGTAAACATGGTAAACGTATTAATCAATACAAAATTTAAAAAATAACACAACCAACAATTATCGAGTCCATCGATACAAAATTGTAAGAAACGGCAAACAAAACTAAACAAAGACTTAACCTTATCCCTCTCCCGCACTGAATGACATTATTTGACATATATGCCATGGAAGTTAAAATTCCCAGAACGTGTTTTAGCTTACCGACACAAGGTTGGATTACTCCGATCCAATGTGTACCATTGCAAGACAATGACTTAGCCTGGTCTGTATCATATCCATCATTACACACTGGGTGACATGTAGATTCAAACTCATAACTGTTGTCATTAGAACAGACAAGGTAACCATTACATAGTCCTGTCGGTGGTGGGCATTTCATTTCTTCAAAAAGCAGCAAATAAAGCGTATTATAATAAAAAAAAAAGTATGACCATGTATACTAGTAAATGAATAATTAGACGACATATATGTATTAAACATTAAAACTTGGAGACAAAAATAGTAGAGAAATAATTTAAACAAAATATTGATGTTGTTTTAAAATTGCAGGTGTAGGAACAATATTCAGTATATATGGTTACTTAGATTTTAACTGTGTAATTCTACTTGACCATCTGAATAGTAATTAACAGGTGTAATAACAGCAATATCAGGTAAACATTCCAAGGTAAGTTTGTATAGATAGTTCATCGTTTATCGTAAGTTTTTCTACTAAGACTTACTTTTACATACAGCTGTACTTATTGGTGACCAGTATACGTCGGTGCTTCGCTGTGTTGTACATGAAACAATATTGGTGCTGTTTAAAGGAAGTTCATAACCCACACTACATTCAAGTGAGCAATTTGTGCCATGGATATTGTCAGATGTGTTGCACACAGGTCTACCATTTTCTACATACAGATCTTGCAAGCAGTACCGCACTGAAATTACATACTTCAAATATAACATTATTAGAGCATTTATTGTTTCAAATGTGGATTTTAAAATGTATAAAACTCTTTCATAACTTTTCAATACGTCTTTGATATAAATCATTGATTGTTTCTCTCTCCAAAGCGGTGATATGCATTATTCCTTTAACAAATTTATTTGGGATATATTTAGCTTGTTTGTTTATTAGCCTTCTTCGGTTATGCTCGAAACAAAAAAAATTGAAAAGCCAAAATGACAACACATTTGGAAGCATAAAATCCGAGAAAGTTTATGAATGTTTTAACCTGTAACTTTGAAGACTATTGAACAGGAAGCTTTGTTTCCGGCATTATCTTCTGCTTCATACTTTATTATATGACTTCCATGTCCAAAGGCTGATCCTGGTGGTTTACCATGAACTCTGTTCAATCTGTAAACATCAAACAATGCTAGCAATAGATACCATTAACAACTTTTATGGGCGACATGAAACAACCAGTTGGCTAATATGCAAGTGAGAAATTCAAAGAATACTTTCACAATTTTTTACAAAAAAACACAGCAGTTGCAGTAGAAAAAACTGATGTATTAGGCTCAAATGATTAAAATGATAGGCATCATGCTACAAGTTCTTCATAATTTAAATACGCATTAAAGAGTGCATACAGAACGGAGACTTTAATAAATGAATATAATATCAATGCAGAAAAAATGAAATAATTCGATAGGACTTTATCTAACTATTACTAAGCAGTTGCAACAAAGATGATCGACGCATTGTAATTCTGTTATAATCAAGTACACGTAACAAATAAATGCCGTTCTCTGGGCTATATATACATCCTCAGCCTACATTGGAGTTTTATGATCAAAAATTTGGAGTGTTGTAATGTTCAATTCACTCTTGAAATGTAATGAGACGTTAATGTGTTATATTTCAATTCATTATTTCTTGTTTACATCCTCAGAAAATAAATATGTGTGTCTTTATTTTCGAAACGTTAACTATCCTAGTTAGACTTACCTTACTGATCCGCCTTCTGGGTCACTCGTTGACGGATCGGTCCATCGGACAACAGCTGTATGTTCTAACATAGGAGCAAATCCGTCAGAGACGGTTGGACAAGTAATTGATGGTGGTTTGTTTGGCTCTGAAAAATAAAAAAAATAGATTAAAGAAAAAAATGTTAACATAGATAATTCAAAAGGCATAGTCTCACTGGCACTATTACCACATCGTCTTATTCATATGAAGTGCTTATACTTTTTTAGTATTTTTTCGAGTGTTGTAAACCTTTTGTTCAGTTTTAGCTGACACTAAAAGTCTCACAGCATAGAAAAATACCCTAAATACCCGTATTTTACGATTTAAATTTGCACAACAAATGTTTCTGGATTAAGCATGCCATTAACAATTAATACTGTAAACATATATATATATATATATATATATGAAGCGTAAAAAATAAAAATAGCTCAAACAGAACAGCATCAAATGATCAAGACTTATATGAAACAGCAACAAAAGGGAATCCGAATGTTAACCAAAGCAAGGGCAAAAAAGAAGGGAAAAAACACCATATATAGAAAAACGCAGTCTTTTCCAATACAATACAGGTGTCTTAATCAATATTCCTAAGCTGAAAAAAGCTGTTGATAAACAGCAACCCATTTTCAAATAACTGTCGTAATATGTCAATGCCAAACTGTCTTATCCAACAAAATAGTTTAAGGGGTTGGTAGAAAACTACCAAAATCACAAGCTTTTTGATAATGTGAAAACATATTTTTAGAAATGTCTGAATGCAATATTCCGTTTATTAATCAAAAAGGAACTCATGATTAGAGGCGGATCTAGGAGGGGGCCTTTTCTGTGGAAAATTGGGTACATTATATAGGGAACCACTGAAGCTTGGCCTCCTCTTAGGCGGTCAGTGGGCTGGACCCGCCACTGATAATGCAAACATATGCATATGCCACGGAGTTAAATAACAAATATTAATGTATTAAATAAATAGAGCTTAATAGTATTTCGTTATTTTGTTAGAAACTATAATCATAAATAATCTTTTTTGTTATATAGTTCGTCTTCTAGCATTCCAAATCTTCTTTATAGACTAGATAGAGGAATATGTTAATGCATGGCAGTAAAGGTTGATGATTCTAGTTGAGTCTCATACCGAAAATAGCATTCAAATAAATGTACACGTTGTCGAATTTACGACTCGTTTTTAATTAACTTGGTCAAAGTTAACTACAATTTTCGAAAAAAAAAATCCCCTTTCGATCCCTTATGCATTATCACAGAAGTAACTATTTTTATCTGCGCGCAAGTCACATTAATTATATCATCTATGATGATCAACCGTAAAAAATACTTTCGCCGACATTCTATAATGAGCGACCGATAAATTATCATTTTTCAAGATAAATTGTGATTATGTATTAATGTGGTTCCCACGTTCCATAGATATATGTTATCTTACCTGGTGGAGTACTGGACGGCTGATTGTCTGGGTTTTTAAAACAGCTAATAATACAAGCTATTGCAAAAGGAAAGGGTAGAATAAAAGCTAAAGGAAAAAACCACCACTTATCCCAGACCAATCTCTTCTTTATCAAATGAGATAGTGATGAAGTTCCTGAAAAGTGTAAAAGTATATTGCAAAAAGTATTTTTCTACTTCAGACGAAAAAATCCTTCTTAATTTAAGATTACAAATTTAAAGATTTGATATGCATGTGTTACATTGAATTTTAGCCAGCCGGTATAGTTTACGAAGAGAATCCAATGATGTGGTTTGATTACCATATTGTTAGGTATGTTAAATACAGTAAATTCCTGCCACAATATTGAGTGAAAAGATCTATCAATTGTACAATCCATCGTATATATTGGTGTTAAATTAAATAACTTGAGCACCGAATATGATAATAAAATTGAGAATGGAAATGGGAAATGTGCCAAGGAGACAACAACCCGACCATAGAAAAAAACAACAGCAGAAGGTCACCAACAGGTCTTCATTGTAGCGAGAAATTCCCGCACCCGGAGGCGTCCTTCAGCTGGCCCCTAAACAAATATATACTAGTTCAGTGATAATGAACGCCATACTAATTTCCAAATTGTACACAAGAAACTAAAATCAAAATAATACAAGACTAACAAAGGCCAGAGGCTCCTGACTTGGGATAGGCGCAAAAATGCGGCGGGGTTAAACATGTTTATGAAATCTCAACCCTCCCCATATACCTCTAGCCAATGTAGAAAAGTAAACGCATAACACTACGCACATTAAAATTCAGTTCAAGAGAAGTCCGAGTCTGATGTCAGAAGATGTAACTAAAGAAAAAAAAGAAAAAATGACAATAATACATAAATAACAACAGACTACTAGCAGTTAACTGACATGCCATCTCCAGACTTCAATTAAACTGACTGAAAGATTATGATTACATCATATGAACATCACGCACAATCCTTCCCGTTAGGGGTTTAGTATCATACCATCATAACATATATGAGAAGAAAATACCCGTGTCATGCCAACAACTGGGTTTTGAATAAATGTGTTTAGTTCCGATGCAAAGACCCTATAAGTGAATCAATATTAACGCCAAAATATGCAATCTTTAATGACCTGACAACAGTATCGTCACTATATCCCTTCTTAATAAGTCTATTCAAAGGTTTTGTTAGTTTTGAGGTGAATACTGACACCTTTGTGCTTTATAAAGAATATTTTCATAACAAATTGGATGTGAAATACCTGAACGTATAAGAAGTCTGCATATTGAGCTATATTTACGAATGATGTCCTTATACCGATGATAAAATTTAGTAAATGTTTTGATTTGAGCGTCACTGATGAGTCTTATGTAGACGAAACGCGCGTCTGGCGTATAAAATTATAATCCTGGTACTTTTGATAACTATTGACTAGTTTTTAGAAGAAGGATGGTTCAGAATTGTTATCTTATTTTTCCAAAACCTTATTTTTGTTTTACCTCAAAAAATGTTTTTGCAAGAAGAATATGAAAATACATCCGCCTTCTATATATATATATAGATAGATTGAATGTTGATTGTTGCTATTTTTAGACACTATATATATAGCAGTATATATATATAAAGCAGGTGAGTTGCTTTCCATAATAGATACTTTTGAATATTGTACCTTTCAGAATATTTAAGTAGTGGATAGTTAGCATTAATGTATTATTTATTGGGCATGATTCATAAATATACCGTATGACAACCATTCTTTGCAGCAATACGGATACTTTCAGTTACATTGTGTCTTAGGGACCTAATACGATATATATGGGGTAAGTAAATCCAATATGGTATAAGAGCGAAGCACACCGTGTAACTAATTTATCTTTATTATTGTGGTATTTACACTAGCGGTCGCCTAAGTGATTAGGTCTTTAATACTTAGTATTAAAAACCAACTTCCATTTGTCTATGCAGAAACCAAAAGCAATCAATAACAACTTGGTAGCTTTCAATTTGTTTCATGAATTTATTTCAATTGTTTAAAACATGAAACCTAAAGCTTTCAGATATCTTTTTTGTTTTGAAAGGGAAGTAACTCCTTAATGCCAATAACACGAACATGTTAGTTTTTAATGCGTTTTATGAATTTATTTCAATCGTTCATCAACAATTTCTTCGTCTATTGACCCTTTTTTTACTTTTCCTAAACGCCATGTTTTTTTTTTTATAAAAGGACGGGCCATCTTTTATGTTTTGAAATGGAAGTGATTCCTTACTAACCCCATATGGTAACTAACCATGCATTTTTATGACACCCTATAAGATAAATGTATATACATCCTTATTTTTCACCTTTTCTATGATCGTCTAACTCTTCTATCTGCCAAAATCCAAAATCACAAAATAGATTTTCAATGCTTTCATCATCATTGTAGAAAGAAGCCATTGTATATGAAGGAATATATCCATCTTCAGGTTGAACCTCAGAACGTATAAGTTGACGGTTGATATCAACGCTACATACACCTCCAGTTGCATTTGCTTCTTCAAGTTTATCAAACTAAAAGTGTAGAATTTATAACTCATAATGTGTAATACAAGACATTGATTGATTCGTCATTGCATTACATTACGTTCAGTAGCATGTTCAGAGCAATTACAAATTAATTAACTCATGGAACAAGTTGAAAGGACAAATTAGTTCAAGCGCGATTATAGATTGGGAATTAAAGTTAAAATGGAAAAAGATGGAATGTCGGATCTCTACCAGATGTGATATTTTAATGATAATATTTATTCCACAATTTATTTTATTCAATACAACATCAAATAAATTGTGTGAACCGTTCCATTTAACGAACGAGTACTATTTTTCTATACAGTACAATCAGGATCAAATGTGTTTTTTTTCCCAATCTAGTAATGAAAGTGAAAACATTGATATTTTAGGAATATGAAAGAAAAAAAATGAAAAAAAAATATCATTTATGGAAGAAATTTCAAATGAGATGATGCTTAAGCATTCAAATGGAAACACATCTCACGTACGGGAATTGCCAAAATAGTTAGATAAAAAAATGGCAGATTTTTGTTCGCGAAGGATTAGTATTATATTCAATCTATTTTGCTTTACATTTACAATTATGTTATATAATTTTTAAATCGAGGTGACCTTGAAAAATTATAGATCCGCGGATATTATCTAGTGCAAAATAACATTCCTTATCGCTTGTTCTAAAAAAAAAATTCAATGGATACTCCTATAAATATTGTTTTTAAAACACAAATTAATAATATGAAAATGATTTGTCGTTAGATATATATATAAAAGTAAAAAAAAATCATTGATAATATCTATGCATTCGTACCGAAAAATTGTGTTAAAGCTTGCGGAAGAATATCTCAAGAACGTTTTGCGACACTCCCGGCAAGGATCGGCAACCCTGTAATTCTTTTTGCGGGAAAATATGAACGGCTTCTCATATCTAATCTTTAAGAAAAATCGTTTTTTTTACAGAAGAGTATCAACCATGCACTTGTACTGCACTATTATTAGAAGAATAGAATGATATACAAATGGATGAAAATTATATATACATGTAACTGTTATATTAATATAATATATAACAACAAACCAGTGTATACTCTGGGGCTATTATCATATTAGTATAATAGTCCCAGTTATCCTGATTTGTATCACTACAATATAATAGTTATTACGGTGCGATTGAATTTCCTGTCATTTATTCATCATCCACGCACTAACTTGTCTAAGAAAAAAATATATCTCTGTACATTAACCTCAGTTTCAGGAAAAGAGATGTGATCTTTTTCTGTGACATATGCTTTTGACCATCCACAAGAACTTTCGGTCATCCGATGTTCAGTACTGCAGTACTTTGATTAGATTTTGTTGACGTACGACAACTATCTAAGTCACATTTTATATGTATACTTTAAACCATGATATAATCAAAATAGACATAATTGTCAACAAAGGAATGTATTAAAGTACATTTTCTCATTTTGCTTTATTGTATATAGACATAATAGATGAAGGGTTTTACACACAACCTTGACGATTTAGTCTATAGTGCATATTCATGTAAAAAAAGACAAAAACTGTGAATGACTTTTGAATAATAAGTATAAGAAACGCAAAATAAAAACAAATACAAATGGAATCAGAAATATGTTTTGGGTCACGATAAAACATGCTCCGAGTTAAAATCAAAGATTTTGACTTCGCCGCTCCAATTGTTTTGATTTTTGTGCTGTGTAGGTTGTGCAGAACCAATACATAAATATAAGTAAAGATATTGGATTCATGTCAATCACATTTCTGAGATTTAAAAAAATCAAAAGTTGCTTTACATCACAATCATGACATTTAGACTACTTGACCGAAAACGTTGACGTCATGACATTTCCTTTTATAAGATACATTTTACCAACTATTAATTGTAAATATTGTCATTAGTTTGAAACTTTATATGACTTTAAAACTAAGACTAAACTACTTACTATGCTCTGAATGAAATTGGCACCACTGACCAGTGTACATAGTAAAAGGCATAATATTATTCGCAGTAACATATTGGGTCTCTGTCGTTAAAACACGATGGAGTCCTAAAATGTGAAAATTAGAAATATTATTAGAGTATTCATTATCACCGAATGAAAAATGTGAAGCTGTGAACGCACATTGTGACTTTAACGAACGCGTTTTTTTTTTTTACTTTACTAACGATGAGACAAAAGCAAGAAATAAATACTTTTTCAACTGACATTGTCTTATACTTCTATTCATGGCTTTACAATGTTAATTGATTGATCTATTGCTTTTTGTTGTTTAATGCTTATTTCAGTACTATTGGATATTTTGGTTTTTATTGATGGAGGAGGCCGGAGCGTTGACATGCTAGTGAATCAGCAAATACATTTATCCTAGGGTTAGATTACGAAACTCCTGTCACACATGCATAGATCTTGCCTTTTATTGATATTGTGTATCCTGCATTTTCCCTGTCCTTACTCCAGACAATGAAGCTCGCTCTCAGAGATCGCCGTTTTTGATCAAACATTATTTTTAATAATAGTAAAATTGTTACGTACACTTTATTTGTATGTCCAATGCACGTTTAACATATTCATATTTATGAAAACATGTCCTAATCTAAATAAAAAAATAAAAATTAAACGTGAATTGAAGTGTCGTTTTTTTTCTTCTTCATTAAATTCATTTATTACATACATGAAAGATGTTGGAAAAAATAAATACACATAGCCCATCATATAAAACATAACTCGTATTGTACTCTTATTACTTAAAATGTTATGTTAGGAATACAAAAAAATACTTACGAACGTCTTTACCTCAGGAATGAACTAACTCAATCTAGATATAGGACAACATTTTTATGAATAAGTTATTTTAATTTAGATGTTTTTCAATGAAACATTTTGAATGCGTAAAAAATATGTTGAAACGTGTTGATGTAATTTAAATCACAAACCTATTAGAAAAGCGACTAATATACAAATATATAGAGCGAAAATCAACATCTTAAAAAACAAATAAATTCACTCGAAAAAGAACGTAATTTGATGGGGTTTTTTTTATTTATAGACAGTCAAACCTTAACATCTCGACATTTTCATAATCCATCTGTTAAACATGACCTTTGCGGACAATTAAATCCTGTACTGGTTGAGAATTGAGAAGCGTCATAAAAAGAGACTACTGCGTTATTGAATAACTGTTTGAAATTGGTTTTTAAATCTATTTATTTCGATCGTATCAGTTCAAGTATTGTCGATCACGTTTTAACAATAATAAACATATTTTCGCTCTTATTTAAATGTAGAGTTAGTGATATCTTGTTGATTATCATTAGATGTCGAATGTCTCACGTTCATTAAAATTGTCCCAGTAACAGACCATTGTATGTTTGTTTATAATCGTCTATTTCAATGTGTAAGAAAAGATGTGTAGCAGACTTAACTGTATCTGTATATAAAAAAAGGAAAATATTCAAAATATAAAACCAACGGTTTGAATATTGCAGTAACATTGAACGAAAGACAAACATAAAAGACAGCATCATACATTTACCCCACAGATAACAGGTTCGTCCACTGGACTAGGAGCACAAGGAACGCAGTGGAGTCAAACAAGTTTGTACGAAATCAATCCGTCATTAAAACAGCTTGGCCAATTATTCATGGAACGTTAAGATAAAAAGGTAACAACAGATTATATTCGTATTTTTTTGCAAATTTGTGGAAGCAATTTTTGTTCTTTCTTCACTCGCCGGGATTTTTAACTCATGCTATTAGGATATCATGACAACACTGCCTGAACTGTGTCCAGCGTTCTAGACCGATCGGCCACCTAGACTGTACTTACAATTGATTTTACGATTGCCTAGTGTTACCTTTTCTCGTCAGGAGAATCTAGACTTGTAACAAAGTACATTATATATGAGGCATGAAGATGGTAAAAAGTAAAATCACTAAAATACTGAACTCCGTGGAAAATTCAAAAAAAGAAAGTCCCTAATCAAAAGCTCAAGCACATTAAACGAATGGATAACAACTGTCATATTCCTGACTTGGTACAAGCATTGTCTTATGTAGATATCGATTGTAGTTACTAAAATATCGAATTTAAAGGATCGTATGATGCTGACACAGAAATGTATATGAATGAATGGAGAAGTCCGTTGAACTAAGAAACATTATGCTTTTCTAAGGTTTCTTATTAGGACACTTTGTACGAAATTTTTGTTAAAGTTATAATAATGGTTACTAAATTTATCTCATGCAGAACCATCTTAGTTTTTGATTTGATTTTGCATCAGATATTATTAAATTGACAGCCTTCTGATCTACTTTTAATTCTATTTCCATTTCAATGTCATTATTACTGCGGTCGCGTAACATTTTCGCGCATTTAGGGATTCTTTCTTTTAAGTTTGCGCACAGCTTTTATTAAACTTGAGGGCGTTTAATTTGAAGGTAACACAGGTTAATATGAAGACATTTCTTTGTAAAATTGGTGCTATACTTTTGTGCCAAACAATGTATTTGCCTCACAAACCATTGCATATGCGCCGAAAAATACATATGTGCTATTTATACAAGATAATAATACAAATAATTGATCTTTACCGAAAAAAAGGTTGTTAATAATATTTTTACAACTAGTTTGGATAGCATTATTCAACATATTTATCAACAGTCACATTTACCAAATACACCTAATAAGTTTGTTTAAATGCTGTATTTTTGCTGGTCTAAACCGTGTTGGCTGTATTACCTATTTTGGCTGTGATTCTAGGTTTGCAACTATTTTGGATACATTTCTACGCTTTTTTTTTCCCAATACACTATATAGCATATATAATAACTATGAGGGTCTATGAAGTCTTAAATCTTAAAATCATTTTCTCCGAAGGAAGAATGCCTATTTTGTCACCTCTCACATGTGAACACTTATTGTCACTACACAATGTTACAATCATACCACGTCTTCTTTTGTATAGTTATACTTTTAGTACTGCATTTAAAAATACCTCAAATGTAATGCCTTAAAATATTTCTAAATATAGCAATTAATTTTGAGTAAACTTATAATATTTTATATTGATCGCTATACCCAAAGGAAAAACCAAATATAATCACTCAGACAGTAATCGAGAAATAAAAGTAGCATCGGAAAGCATTTTACCAGAGTACCTGAAATTAAATGAAATAATAATTGTAGTAGTAAAATAACATGTGTTGCGGTTACTATCAAATACAGATAAACCAATGTATTATAACTGTTGCTATGATTTGCTACTTATTTGCTATTAAGTTTTAATTGTAGAATCTAGCGGTTGTAAATTCAACCGTTTCACCAGTTGAACAGAATGATGAAAATTCAGTATTTTTTAATGTGTACATTTTCCTTTCTTGGATTAATTATTGCGTATTCTCATACAGATTTCCCTAAATTTCAAGGTAAGCGTTTCCGCGTATTTAATATTATCGGATGTATCAAACATAAGAATTAAGAGTGCTTGATGTCCTGATATTCTACGTTTCTCTGCTTATTTCTTATTTTTAAATTTTATAAAAAAGATGTGGTATGATTGCCAATAATTAGACAACTCTTCACAAGAGACCAGAGAGTAGAAAATAGACGGGTACGGACCATACTTTAACTCTTCCAAATTTTAGAAATCAGGTGTCATGGCGACAGAATTTAAAAAAAATGACAATAAAGCGGAGATCAATAAAATAGGAAGTGACAAAATTAAATACGTTATAGTTCACTTTGGCCTTCAATGACAACCAATAAATGAACTAACAAAATTTACAAAATAAACCGATCATGAACATTACTATGGAAGTCAAACGAAAAACAAAAACAAATGGTGTAACGGCAAAAGTCTGTGTAAGGATTTTGTCTCATAGACTACTACATGCTATGGCGAAAAGGAAAAATACAAAACAACGGAATTTCCCAAATAAAAAGACAGACACCACAATGACCATATGTACTTAAAAAAGAAAACGAAATGATAAAAAAAAGTAAGATGAATAGACCAAAAGTTCATAAACACTACACAGAAAACGAAATTCTGAGTAACTTGCACCCTGATACTATGAACAACATAACGCAACAAAAATTGAAATCAAAAGATGGTCAGATTTTGGTCTTTGTTATAGAGTTAAATGTCAGTCTCGAGACTGAATGTCTTTTGTTTGATCAGATAATTAATTAGAAAAGTACATAGATCATTTAATTGGTAAACCTCTTATCTTTTCAGAGGGATTGAAATCAAAGAAGTGGGACCCCAAAAAGGTAATTGTAGTTAAAATGGTGTACAACCTTGGATCTTAGTTCAAACTGTCTTGCGTTGGTAAATGTAAGAATGGGATCCAAGACTATAAAAATTACGAGTATAATTTTTCTGGTTTATCAAAACTCCTTATATGAATATATAAAGAAATCTCATAACTTCATGTCATAACAATTTAACTAAATAATACAGTATACAGTATTTTAATATACATTGTTTTTCAATACTAATTTTAAATAGTTTACTTTCTATATCAACTTCCTGTACCAACTGTACCAAGTCAGGAATACGACAGTTGTTATTCATTCGTTCGATGTGTTTGAGCTTTTTATTTTGCCATTTAATGAGGATTTTTCTGTTTTGAATTTTCCTTGGAGTTCAGTATTTTTGTGATTTTGCTTTTTTATAGAATAAAAATTTAGAAGAGGATGTTTATGACCCAAAAGATTTGACATACGATCACCTGACTGCTTTTCATACAGGTAAAATTGTTTTTTATAAAGGTAAAATCGTTTTTCATACAGGTAAAATTGTTTTTCATACAGGTAAAATCGTTTTTCATTCATGTTTAATCGTTTTTCATACATGTTTAATCGTTTTTCATACAGGTAAAATCGTTTTTCATACAGGTAAAATCGTTTTTATACATGTTAAACCGTAGAAAAATAATCGTTTGTTTCTTCGAGATGAAATAACACAAAGAAATGATTTTCAATGTAATGGATATTCCACGATAACATACATTTTATAAACACACAAAGAATTATTGTAACCGTAACGGATGACGCAAAGCAATATCTAGTTTCAAACTCTTAAGAAATTAACCATTAAAAAATGTAAAGGAACTCCTTTTTCATGGTCTTTTTTTTTTTATCCCTGTGTAGATGCAGTATTTGTGCATGAAATGGAAATGATAATAAAGAATCAAGGTACGTTCCAATATTGCATAATATAAGTAAAGATTAGCAAATACAACCACAATTTAATATTAATAAACAAAAAAATCATTATTCTGTTCATATTTGTATAAAAAATAAGGAGATGTGTAATGCTTGATAATGGAACAAATATCTAACAAGACAACTACATTTGACCCTTCCATAATAATAAATACTCATACCGTTTAGTCAGCTGTAAATGTGAAATGATCCAAACAAACAAAACAAACTAAACAATTAAGGAAAACCTAACATGAGAGACAACAACGGACAACCACTGAAATACAGGTTCTTGACTTGAAAACATCACTTATAGAATCTTGTGGGTAAAAATGTCAGCGAATCTCCAAGCTTCTAACATGGACTGTAGAATAGCAGCACAACATAATAACAGGTTGACTCGAAACACCAAAGCACAGATCACGAGCAGTTTACTGAAAGATAGCTCAAAACAGATAAAACTGAATAAATGAACAATGTTATCCCTGACTGAAGTATCAATCAGTATACACACAACGGATTTAGGGAGAGAAACCATAAATAGTCCAAAAGCATGAACTTGTAAAATGCTAAAACATAGCAAACTGTCTTTGTTTAGAACTAGAAATACTAGTTGTATTGCATGTAATGTAAAACTTGTCGAGAATTTCGTATCTGTATTGCTAATAAATATAATTTTGAAATAAAAAATAAAATCTGCACATATTTCCTCCATACTGCTGCATACAATTTTTTAAATTAACATAAAAAAATCGGATATGGCCTATGAACGGAGTTAACTCTAGGTGCATCAACATGCTAAACCATCTCCTGCTGTTTGGGAATCTCACGTCACTCAGTTTCAAAGTCATATTAAAAAGAAATAGTTGTGGTTAA
This sequence comes from Mytilus edulis, assembly GCF_963676685.1. Classification (NCBI taxonomy): domain Eukaryota; kingdom Metazoa; phylum Mollusca; class Bivalvia; order Mytilida; family Mytilidae; genus Mytilus; species Mytilus edulis. Next base: position 12,124,143 of record NC_092345.1, read on the forward strand.
AAACTTGACAAGCACATTAATATAATCAGATGGAAAATAGTAAAACAAGGTTTTTTGTCGCATAAAGTTAATAAACCGTATAGCAAATTGCATTCACTGATGCGGTTTGACGTTGAAACTAGACAAGGTAAATAACATTGAAACAATTTCAATTTCTTAAATTATATCTTTTCAAGCTATGGAATTATTCTGAACCTTTTAACAATGTTTAATATTCTGCACTCATTTTATGTTAACACGGATATAAGTGTATTTAATTCTTTATATATAGAAAAAGGCAACGAAAGAACTAACGAAAAATCGGGAACGATTTCGGGAACGATAGATAAAATGAAAGAAGAAGATCAAAGGAAAACAAAACAGTCAGAAAAAGAAATTTCACAAAGTAACTAAGAGGACTACTGTTTTATTTGGAAGGGGTTAACGCACGAGTATGCCTATTCATTAGTCACGTGGTTATAATATCTCCATGAAAATATAGATAAATAAACTATGTTTCGCTTATATACTTATATTATTTTTAAAGTTCTGTAACGTTTTGCTTTATCTGTGTCTAGAAAATGCGCTTCACCTGGAACAAGAACTGCTAACACTTCCAGGTCTCCTCCCCCACTGATTTTTATGGAAATAATTTAGCTTATCTTTTCCCTATTTGATCAGGTAGAGTTTTGTTGATTCTTGTTTGCCTTTTGTAGGTATTGATTTTGGCCATATTGTTTTATATGACAATAAGGAGATGTGGTACGAATGCAAATAGACAACTATACACTATATTTCAAATGAAATGGACGTAAGCAAGTATATGCAATCGTACGACATCCAACAATGAGAAATACACCATACAGTATAGTCGGCTTTAAATGGCCCCGACATGAAAAATGTGAAACAAGTCAATTGTGGTTGTCTGTTTTTATTTAACTGTTTGTATTGCTCCTTTGAATATTTACCCTTTTTACGAAAATAGAGTTATAGAGTTAAAAAAAACCCAAGGTTTTACCAAATACAGGTAAGTTAATCAATCTTGTGATAGTTTATGTTGTTGAACGTGAAGAGATTGTGAAGCTTCTATACCAACCAAAGATATATCAGTCCAATAATCATAAAATTTATTTTGTGCAACCGGTTTAGTGTTCAGTATTCCTGTTGTTTCTTTGTTTTCCTCTTATAGTTGAAGTGTTTCCCTTGGTTTTAGTTTGAAACCTGTAATTGTTTTCTCTCAATCGATTTATGACTTTTGAATAGCGGTATACTACTATTTCCTTTATTTATAATGTTTCATAATACTATTTACAAGAATTAAATTCTATCAAATAATTGTATTGATCTCGCTGCGAAACACCAATAACTGTATATGTACAATCATTTATATACATGTATGTGATAAACATGATAACTTTATTTACATTAACGTATTTGATAAACATGATAACAGTATTTACATTGATTATTGTGATTAACATGATAACTGTGTTTACATTTATTTATGTGATTAATATGATACCTGTGTTAACATTGATTCATGTGATTATCATGATAACAGGGTTTACATCGATTTATGTGATGAACATGACAATGCAACCAAAAATGACTACAAAGTGAAATTGAAAAATACTGATCGATTTCGCTGTGTTTGGTTGTAATAAAAGAGGTGCATGTTTTAGTGAACACGATTCAATTCCATTATAGAAATATGTTACACTGGAGTCCCGATACATTTTTAATTTGTACTTAATGTATTTTCCTACGTCTCCTTCCATGCATGGATGCATGTTTATGATTGTTAGATGATCTTTACATTTCTCTAAACAGGTATCGTTTGTAGAACAATGATCTTTCACAGCTTTTCTCATTTCAGTAAATTCAGGATTTGATAAATTTGTAAATTTTGCTTTCTCGCAACCTCTGACTATCGGAGCTATAAGTTCACATACTGGAATGCTTTTCCATGATGTACAAAATTTCCGTTTCACATTCTTTGCAGGATAAAATGTTAAAAACCCAAAGCACATTTCGTCATTTGTACCTTGTCCAAAGTAGGTATAATTTAGTTTAGATGTTGTTTTAAACACACACGTTGTTTTTATTTCATCTCCAGGTTGTATTTCGATTGGGCTGCTGAAACTACAATATAAAGGACTTATTTTACTGTTATTTTCACAAATAAAATTTTGAATTGTCAACCGGTCTGTTGCATTTCAACCTTTTAAAAAACTTTTCTACTTGTCGTCCTTTAATTTCGTTGTTCATTGACTCGTTTAGCAATAAAATGACGACCATTAACCTTTCTTAAAAGGGACACGTGTTGTGATAATTGAAGGTTTTAAAATTACTTAACCTGCACTCAAATGACTTTCTTAGAATTAAATAATAAACGTTTAGGAATATGTTTATTGCAGCTTAGAATGCTTGACCCTTTTGCCTTTTTTTCTTACAAATCCCTCGTGGGATGTGACATTTTGTCTCGTTTTTTAAGGGGGATAATACGTGTACTTACAGATATTCCGGAAAACAAGGAAGCAAACACTCTATACCCAAAAAAAATGAAAGCTAATGAGCAAAACGATGAAAAATAAGAGACGACAATATATACCTGTGCGTGATTGGTTTATCATAATTAAAATTGTCTTCGTTTGTAATATCCTGAATTTTTCTGCCATCACGTATCAACTCTATCTTCTGTTTTTTACCTGTAAATACAATAACATTCTGTTGCCATACTTCAATATAGAGGCAAATTCCGAATAGTCTTTTATACTCGTCTCTAACACACGCATACTTCAGTCCTGGTATCTATGATGAGTTTATATGCTTATCACCAAATGTGTACTTACAGAAGCAACATGGCGGATGGTTAAAGTGGAACATGCTTATTCTTTCAGTGCACCTGAGATTAACCATGGTTTTCGGTTGGAGTCGTATTGTTCATTCTTTAGTTATCTATGTTGTGTTTTATAGACTTTTTTTCACTATTTGCTATGACATGGTAAGTCTTATACCTCAACTCTATTTTTTCCTTAATGGAACCCGAAATATCCCAGTGTAAAGGTATACAACAACACATCTACTATAACTTTCCGAAGAAATAATAGTTTTGATTTAAATCAATTCTTGTGAATTTCTGAATTAAGAGAAATGTCTCTATGGGAAAATATCGTGATAGGTTAAATAAGCAAGAGAGCAAAATTTTCTTTTAATCAACTTTTGCAAAAATATCAATGATAATTATATTTCTGATTTAACCATTATACATTGTATTTACATGATCAATGCTAAATCGTTAATGCACATATAAATATAAATGATATATAAAAAGATTAATAATCTTCAACAACAAAACTCACCCAAATAATGCATATGATTTAATGCGGCAGAAACATAAATGGGACCTTTGAACTTTTCTTTGCTACATTGTTTAGAGCATGTTCCAACAACTTCAACATCTGATCTTCCTGGTGGCAATGTAAAACTGCTACTGCCAATCATCAAAACTCCGGCATCGTTTGGTCTTAGTTTACTTGTATAAAAAAGAGTAAGACCGGAGCTGTCGACATAATGCTCTTTCAACTCTGGGTTATTCCAATGAGCCTAAAACAAAGTGCTGATATAACAAACCGTCTCCGATATTATTTTCTTTTCAAAATTTCATACATTCTTAGATAATTTAATTTTGGATGTAATATATCTTCTGATTGGCAATTTTGTTTGTCTATCAGCTCGTAGACATTACTTCTTCATATAGCCATGGCGCCATCAACCTTTTTTACTTGATTTACTCATTAAACATGCAATTTGGAATTTCATTATAAGGAGTGACTTTAAGAATTTTCTCTCTGTTCGAAATATCATAAAAAATGTGGTGCACACTTTTGAATAACCTACTTATGTTATTTCGAGTGGACAGGTCATTACTTAAGTATGTATGAAATATCGGTGGTGAAATAAGAACATTACTCATCTGATGAAAATACAAACGAGCTTGGAAATATCTAAATAATTGTGTGCATATTAAAAAACTGTACAAATCAAGCAAAACTATATTTGTATTTCTATAATCTATACAATAATTGTCTAATAACAGGCTAAGAAATAAACAGCCTCCTTTCATTCATATATATATGGAAATATTTCCATGTATACCAAGATATGTACCCCTTACCAACGATTGTACACGTTTATATCCTTTCAAATTATTTTAATGTTATTCAAAAGTGCACACCATGCAGCAGATCCATCAAGGCATATACTCACCTGAAGTAACACACGTTTATATCCCTTCATACCAATTCTATATCCAAACTCTTTTGGAGCACATTGGCCAGCATTTCCCACTGTCCATGTATTTATGATGTCACTGCAGCCTTTTGCTCCCATCTGGCATAACTTAGGATTATTTGGTTCAATCTTTCTGACGTAATCTATATAAATAAAAAACAAAGTTTTTGCATAGAATTGCCGAACCATATAAAAAGGTAACTGATTGCACCTTTTTAATTGGCAATTAAAACATTATCGTCTTCTTAATGATAAGATGACAAAAATCGTAAGCATAAAACTGATTAAAAGTTATTTTGATTTTATGCATGGAAAAATCCATTTAAACTGTCTTCAATTTGAAATAGATGTGAAAACGCAAGTTGCTAAAAACGCAAAATGTTTTTAAAACACAAACGAGGATGCGGTATAGAAACAAGCATATCTTCGCTATCTGTCTGTAGAAGGGTCCGTGTGAAGAGGTCAGCCGTAAGGACCATGTGATGCACAAAAACGCAAAAGTAACTCATGTTCATTGAAAATTAATTATTTTACGTTTTTGGGGGGATATTAATGATAGCAGATAATTTGGGAAGCATTGAAAAATTCTGTTGTAAGGGATATAGTCAACACCTTTCCGGCTGAATGAGAAGCACGGAATGATTTTTGGAATCCCACTGTAGAACGCTTTTCTGCTATGATTCAACAACAATCGTAGTTCTGAGAAACACATGCGTCTTTTGGACTCTTCTGAATAATTGTCCCATTTTAATCATACCAAATCTGCTTGTTTTTATATGATAAAATTTTTAGTTATTTTATCTTTATGTTCACACCAAAACATCATAGTTTGGTTGGTTTTACCTGTATTTTCACTCTACAGCATATGAGTATTTCACCTGTACTGTTACACCAAAACAACAACAGATAAGTTGTTTTTACCTTTTGTCAATATATGGGATATTTTACCTGAATGTTCACACACAAACAACACCATATGAGGTATTTTACCTGTATTTACACACCCAAACAACATCAAACGAGTTAATTTACCTGTATCTGCACACCCAAACAACAACATATGATGCATGACATAATTGTTTACAATGTAAGGGACACTGGCAATCATGTGGAAGTCTCCATCGCTTGGTAAATCAAACATAGTACACATGTAGTTTGTCTCTGTGTTCGGTACCTTCGTCTCGGGCATTCGAATTGTAATATTCATTACACCTGAAAAATGAAACGATTAAATCTAGAGAATTTTGTAGAAGTCAGACTAGCATTAAAGTTTTCTGTGTATTTAAAAAAAATCAATCATGCCATAGGGTTGCTGTCTCGTAGTCGTAAATTCCACAACTCCTTTCATTTGTTTATAATTTTTTATGATAATTCTAAATATGCTTAAAGTATTGGACTATTCAATCTTTAGAGGTTGAAAAAACATGTACTCAGGAATACGTATAGAGACTCACAAAAGTCTGTCCTTGCTATAATTGAATTTAAAAACAAATCAATTTTGAGCTTTTAGCAATTGCTTGATATTTTATTTTAATGTATTATAAATGAGGATTTATAAAATTATATATGATGAATTCGGTAACCTATATAGTTCTGACTATATATGTACATGTATGTATAAGGATTACACTTAATAAAAGTCAGCTAAAGGTCAATATACGATGTAAGACAACAATTAAAGACAAGTGTCTTAAAGTATTGAGAAGTTTTAAATACATTTTACATAGCCTATCGTTCGACTTTTTCACCGAAAGACAACATTCATTTACATATTGCTTGAGAGAACCTCTGTACTTATATTTTTGATGAATGGGTTTTTACTGGGTTGTTATGCTACAAACGACTGTTATATTGTAAATGGTTAGTAGCTACCGTTTTAGAATATTGATGCCTTGGGAATTTTTTCAACACGTATATAAAGAGTATTGAGCCTTTTGTATTTAGGAAAATTACCCGACATATTCGTTCATGATAAACAAATGGTATTAAAAGAAGCCAAGAAATGTCAATCCTTTCACAGCATCTTGGTTGGTCTGCGTTGCTCAATCGTAATTTGTCCTCTAGTATTTTGAGAAGTATTTCGTGCACTATCATTATTGTTCATTGTTTTGTTTCATATATTTTTTTTCATTTATGCTGTTTGTCCTTTCCGGATTATCAGTTTTGTATGATCCTTGATTTTTTTTCTATTTTTATAACAAGGTAATGGAGTTCTGTTTTTATGAAATATTGTTTCCATCGACTAGTGAATTCAATGGACGAAGGATTAAAAAAAAAAAGCTGCGTAAGGAGTAGGTTTTAGTAGGATGAAGACATCTATGCTAAAATAATACTAACTTTTATCATGAATGGCAGCACATTTGAGTTCGTCTATATTACAGTCAACCCATGTATTTTGTTTCTTGCACTTCTCACTTTCCCAAGGATCACAAACACCTGTTTTAAATACAATATATTTGGCTTTTGTTGATATTTTTAGTTTCATTATTAAAAACGCTTCGTCCTTTAATCAAAAATATAAAATTAAAAATAATATAATTATCGGTAAAATACCACATTTTTTTTCAATCAATTTATATTTAAAAATCGAATTCACCGTTGTAAATCTAAGGTTTTCAATGTTATATATATATATAGGATCTAGATTTTTCAGATCCTTTACTATAGATAATTGAGCTGATCTGTAACAATAACATCTCCATGCCTTATATATCATGTACTGTAGTACGACGCTAGATTAAAACTGACGAGGAAAGGTAACACACGGCCACCGAAAGCTTTATTATTGTAAAGCCCAGGTGGTCGTGTGGTCTAGCGGGACGGCTACAGTGCAGGCGATTTAGTGACACGATATCTCAGTAGCATGGGTTCGAATCCCGGCCAGGGAAGAACAAAAAAAAAATGCTAAAGCAAATTTACAGATCTAACATTGTTGGGTTGATGTTTAGATGAGTTGTATATATATATATATATATATAACAAAAATCTATGGCTGCCCCAGATCAGGAATATGACAGTTGTTATCCATTCGTTTGATGTATTTGAGCTTTTGATTTTGCCATAAACTTGGGGACTATCCGTTAAGAAATTTCGGTTCGGTATTTTTGTTATTTTAATTTTTGATAGACGTGTGAGGAGGGTTAAGACATCAAATTGACAAATTTTCCAAATAACTCATGTAATTCTGTATGTAAAGCACGTTTATAAATACTACAGATAATCCAGAGAGAACTAACCTGGATGTGTTATCTTATTTTGTCTCTGCGGAATAGTCTGTCGTGTCCAAATACAATCAGGGTCACCAAGTTCTTCTCCGTTACTTATCCCATCTTTGTCAGAATCAAGCTGGCATAAAGATTTATTCCACTTCTACAAATGTTATAAATCTGATTTATATATATACATATATAAAAAGAAGAAGTATGATTTTCAATCAGACAACTTTCCATTAGAGAACAAAGGGCGTGGGTGTTAACAACTAAAGGTCACTATACAGCATTAACAAAATTCCCACACAGTATGGTAAGCAATAAAAAGCTTGTTTTGAAGGATACATGTATGGAAAATAAAACACTTTTTTGACCAAATTTATCTATGCTGACTGTAATGATTTTGAGATCAATGTGAGTAATAACATTTCGAATTAAATTGTCATACATACATGCATATGCTATCTGAAAATCAATGTGTATTCTAACTTATATTTCCCAAATATAGGTTTTACCAAAAAAACTGCTTGAAAGTGTGTAAAATATGTATACCAAAAGAAAAGATTTAGGAATAGGAATCTTGTTTCTAAATGTAAGAAAATATTTCTTAATTCGAATCATACAAACGTGTTTAAAGCTTGGGTAACACTTAAAGTAGGTTCAGTAAAAAAAGCCATTCTTTAAAGCTATGGATAATTAGTCAGCCGGATAGGGGTTGTAAGACCAGTAAGGCAAAATGTATAGGAGTCTGAACTCTAAACAAACTGGAAATATCACCGCTCATCAGCACAACATGGGGACGGGAACCTCAATAAAACAAAATAGCCCTCTCTGAGTTGGGGGTTAAGCATTAGGCTAATAACATCATCTTATAAAACAAAAGCTTATCACAGAAATAAACAAACAGCAGTCATTCATTGGACGACGGGCTACACAGGTAGAAATATGATTGTGCAAGGAGAAAGTCCAACTTGGGAGGCCTTGGAAGGAACATCTCATGGATTAAAAAAGACCATAACGATTGGTGCGTGGAATGTGAAAACTATATTCCAGGTCTCAAAAACAGTGCAAGTCATAATGGGAAGGAAAGGTACCAACTAGGAATATAAGGCATAAGCGAATGCAAGTGAACTATAACCACACAGGGTCAAAGGGTCAACGGGATACAACAGAGGAGCTTCAGATGGCTGGGCCATGTTCTCAGGATGCCTGTATCCAATATAACAACAACAACAACAAACAATCAGCTGGTGTCAAACGATTAAAGCCGAACTGAAGGACCTTGACATGACCTGGGGAGAAACAAAGGCTAGAGACAGAACTGATTGGCAAAATCTTGTGGCGACCTTATGCTCCACCAGAAGCGAAGAGGATAGGTAAGTTAAGCTTCTGAAGCATTCCGAGATTCCACTGCCACCATACATCAAATTATGGCTGGGTTCTGTTGCTTAGTTTATAGTTTGCTAAGTTGTATTTTGTGTACTGTATTTTCGTCGTTTTTCTTTTTTAACCATGGCATTGTCAGTGTCTTATGAGGTTGAATATCCCTTTGTGTATATCTTTCATTTCTTTTTTTTTTTATAAAATGTCCTATATTGTAAATAAGTTCACAGTGAATAGTCAGTATAATTATAACACCGGAAACAAGGTTCATTAATTATTGATAAAATCTACACCAACCTTTCCGAGTCGAAGGAAATCTTTTCCGAAATCGTTCAGTGGCCCTTCACCTCTGTCTGCTCTATGTCCAACGCCATGCCATATATAATTAGGTTTACATGGATGTGGTAATTTATCTCCATTAGGAATCACATCTTGAAATCTTGGGAAGCCTACTGCTACATGGACTACGGTAATTAGAACACACAACTTAATGACGAACCTATAATCAAAACAAAACTTATTTGTAGGAAATATCACCGTAAAGTAAAACAACGCATTACAGATACCAGGATTAAAATCTTGAATAATAGACGTGAGTTATATTTACAAGATATTCATCAGTGACGATCGAAACAAAAAACTAAACAAGTTATGATAAAATACGAAGTTGAAAAGCATTGAGGACGCAAAATTAGCAACAACAAAATAATAACAGCGGTATACTACTGTTGCCTTTTTTTCATTAAGGAAAATAATGCAAGTACTTTCATAATTGGTTAGTACATATGTAACAAATCGATTTGAAGGTTGCATTTCTGTAAATATTGACAATGCAATTTCCAATAGGAACCTCCTTTTACGGCTAAAACTGTACCACTTTTACTATGAAGTTTTGAAAAAAATCTTATCCTAGTATTGAAAGTTCATATGCACCACAATTTTTTTCGAAGGTCAAAATATAGGGCTGTGTGGCATATTTTCAACGTTTATATGCCCTGAACTTCTCAGAGTTTAAACTTACACTAATGTTCTTAACTACCCCTACCTCGAATGAAAGGTTACCACAGATTTCAATGTAAACAATATGCACGTGTTTATTTACTGGTAACATTCCCAAGTTCTGTCTCTGCGATATGGAACACAGAGAGCATAACTGGGAACCAGTATGTAAACAAAATTAATTTTCTATGAATATTCAATTACATCCCGAAAGAGGCGTGTTTTGAGAAACAGCTGTATTTACAAAGTGCAACCTATACAGACATTTATTCAAATAGAAAACTCTCTAAAATCAGTTTTTCTCACATTAATACTCATTTATCAGAATTAAAGTCTTAAAGAAATCACTGTGTATGCTCTAATTTTTTCTTTACTATACATTTTATACCCCCTCCCCTGTTTCAATTTTTTAAAGAATTTGAAAACAAGACTTTAATTATTGCCAGCTTACCCTATTTGCATATTTTCTGATAAAAAATGCCTAGAACCTGTTAAAAACTGTTTTGATAACATATTGAAAGCATATCAGAATACCATAAATGTAATGTTTAGCAGTCAAGCATTACAACATTCAAGATTATATAAAGTATCCAATCCAGCCTCTATCTCCAGTCCACATCTTACTGTAAGCCTATTTGTCAATTAAAGAACACATTTTCCGCCTCAAATGGTCAATTTAGAATTCTTGTCACAACAGTATCATCTGTTACCATATATCTGACACAATTTAGCTACTATATATACTAGAAGTGTTCAAACAAAGCCATATTTGCAATAGTTGTATGTATGCAGATACCAGTCTGAGATATAAATTCATTTAAAATGTTGTAGAGATGACTGCTAACATCTGATTTTTGCATAACTTCTAAGCATAGTTATTGTTTTCTATATCAAGAACTTTAAAATCATAAAATCATAGCATTTACAAGTTAAATTATTTGTTTTATGACCCATGGGGTAGGCAATTCTTTTATGTTTTTTGCCCCTGGGGCCTCAAATTTCCTAAATCATTCTGCTGTTTTTAGCAATTTTGAATATTAAGTACATATTCAGGATAGAACACACTATTGTAAGTTTTCTTGAGATGTTTTTGTTTTTCTAGCTTGTATTTATTAAGCCGTGGTGACAAAAAAGCAGATTTAGGTGTTGCGGCTTACTTTTGGGTTATCGAAAGGACACAAATACCCCATAAATGGACTTTAAGTAAACTATGCATACTGTTAACTGTTAATTTATGCTGAGTCATCATATTTAAGGCCCAGGATTCTATCAATCTTCATTAAATATTTATAAAACTTCTTATTTGAGTTAATTTCTTTAAAATCTGTGAAATAAAGCAAATTTGGTTAAATTCTGAATGTTCCCCTTTTTCACCCTATATAGGTTGCATTTCTGTAAATATTGACAATGCAATTTCCCATAGGAACTCCTTTTACGGCTAAAACTGTACCACTTTTACTATGAAGTTTTGAAAAAAATCTTATCCTAGAATTGAAAGTTCATATGCACCACAATTTTTTTCAAAGGTCAAAATATAGGGCTGTGCGGCATATTTTCAACGTTTATATGCCCTGAACTTCTCAGAGTTTAAACTTACACTAATTTTCTTAACTACCCCTACCTCGAATGAAAGGTTACCACAGATTTCAATGTAAACAATATGCACGTGTTTATTTACTGGTAACATTCCCAAATTCTGTCTCTGCGATATGGAACACAGAGAGCATAACTGGGAACCAGTATGTAAACAAAATTAATTTTCTATGAATATTCAATTACTTCCCGAAAGAGGCGTGTTTTGAGAAACAGCTGTATTTACAAAGTGCAACCTGAAGATTTAATTACTTAAAATATAATGAATGCAAATTTTAAAAGCCTTTCGCACATACAGTCAGCAATTCATATTTTAGAATTTAGGTAACTCATATAAGGGTAAATAGTAAGGAGGCAGCAATTCAACAATAACAAAAATTAAAGCACTGTGAGTGAAAAGCTTCCTCAAGTCAAAATTAAACAACCAAAGAACACAACAATTTTGAGACATAGGAAACAAACCAACAAAAACACAGAAACATTCACAAAAAAAACCTAGATAAAGCTTTTAGAATAAGATAAATAAACAACCAAGAATACAATACAAGGAGATAGTGGCGGACACAGTCAGTTTTCAATAGGATAGATAAAATTCCTAAAATAATATATTATAAAAAAAGCTTTTACAAGCTTCTAGATAATGTTAACTTGTATTCAGATGACTTTTATTTCTTCAATTTATTTTTGGCAACAAAGAGTCAATACCTAAATGATGGTATTTCCAAACACATAACAACATGGCCACCACCTAATTTACAAATTCACAAATTACAGTAACTATGATAAAAAAAAAAGGGGGGGAGGAAGGGGGAGGTTGCAGAGTACCAGGGCAATACAAACTACAAATAACTTGGTGCCCCGGCAGAGTAAACATGTTACTGATGTATATCAAGCTGTGCTTCAGATGCATAAAGTTGGCGACGGTGATACTTTAAAGATAAAACCATTCATAACTATTGTGATTACTATTATAATAAACACTTACCAGTAAGATACGTTGTCCATAATGCATTGAGAATAACCAAATATTGACAGTTTACACTTCATAAAGCGACAACCGGAAATAGATCAGTTGAACATTATTTGTGAAACTTAATTAAAAGTTATATGTTCAACCCATAAACGAATTATCCTAATAATGATGTCTATAATAATGTCAAAAGAAAAGGAAGCGGCTGATTATACATGAGTAGGCAATTACTTATTGTGTCCTACTTTAAGAAAGATATTGTTCCAATTTTTAACTTATTTCCTTTCATGTGAATTTATAAAACACGTTTTGCCTAATGTGCCTAATTATGACACAGTTAAATGATAATACGAAGACTTATAAATACAATTCTTCACAGTCATAGTATACTTTCAAATGCACTGAAGCCTACACTTTCGAATTCACTTTAAAAATAAATTTGAAGATTTCTGATGGTAAATTAATTATCAAGAAAAAGAAAGCAAAACAAGTATAGAGAACAAATTTATGAGTATTTTTCGTCCAAGATTTTCATCCAATTCATTAATTTACCATTTTATAAACAAGAAAATATCTGTACCTTCACAAGCATATGACTGTTGTCTTCAATCCTTTTGATGTGTTTGAGCTTTTATTTTTTTGTCATTTTATAAGGAATTTTTCAATTTTAATTTCCTTGGATATAGGTATGTTTGTTATTTTACTTTTTATTATTTTAGAACTATTCTTTGGGGTTCCAAGAATTTTTCAAAAAATCACTAGCATTGTGAACTCTTACCGATAATTAATATTTACTAACAATCAATGATATAATATACATGCATTAAATAATAGATAATAGATATAAAATGTGCGTATTAAATTTGTACAATGACGGCCGGGGGGGGGGGGGGGGGGGTGCGGTCGTGATATCCTCCTATATGAATAAAGGCCGACATGCCGCTGGCTGCGCCGCTATAATAAGTCACTTTTTTTATAAAGGTAAAATGTCAATGGGTCAGTTATTTCAAATTTTTTGGATTTTACATTTGAACATATACCGTTTTATCATTTCAAATCAAATAAAGATGAAAACAATTGTATATAAGATAACTGAGATGTATAAGATAAGGTAAGATATTAATAAGGGTACACCCAAAAAAATCCGATTGCCACTAGAATTTTGTATACATGTATATGAAATAACACATCCATTCGTTTTTGATGTGTTTTGTCATTTGAATTTGCCATGTGATTATGGACTTTCCGATTAGATTTTCCTCTGAGTTCAGCATTTTTATGATTTTACTCATATTTAATTATTCAGTTGCATTCCCTTTTAAGAAAGACGCGAGGTGCTCCCTTGATATACCATGTCATTTGTTTTGGTCCACTGTTTTAATTTTATTTTAGTAATTTGTGGGGTAATTGTTGACGCATAGCTCTTGGCGTCTAAAACCGAACAGTTTCAACTATTTTCATGATTCATGTAACATATCTGTTTTTGGTTGATTTATTTTTGTACATTTTTCTCGTTTGAATTGATTTACATTTGTCATTTCGGTGCCTTTTATAGCTGAATATGAGGTATGGGCTTTGCTCATTGTTGAAGGCCGTACGGTGACCTATTATGTTATTTTATGTGACATTTTGTCTCCTGAGAAGAGCTTTCTCTTGGCAGTCATACCATATCTTCCTTTTTTTGTTTATCTAAAGCTAAAATAGAATTTTACTTGTATACTAAGTAAGATTCTGTTGTTTAACATGTTGTGCCATTATTTCACAATCAACATATAACAAAGCCATTATAAATCAGTTTGCATTGAGCAGTTTGTGTACAATATTTCATGAAATTATTTATCAGGAAAGGAATGAATTCTATCAAAGTATTGTATTGTAATAGCTGCAAATCATCAATAACTGTGTAAAATTCATTTGTGGGATAAACATGATAACTGTTTACATTGATTTATGTGATAAACACGATAACTGTGTTTACATTGATATGTGATATAACATGATTCATGTGATAAAACATGTTTACATTGATTGATGTGACAAACATGATTACTTTGTTTACATACATTATTGTGAAAAACATGATAACCAAGTTAACATTGATTTATGTGATGAACATGACAATGCAAACAAACATAACTACAAAGTGCAATTGAAGAATTCTGCTCGATTTCGATGCAGGTGCTGGTGATAAATTAGTTTTAAGCTCTTTGGAGCATGATTGAATTCCATGATAGAAATCTGTAACACTAGGGTCATTTAATTTAATTAACCTGTACTTAATGTATAGTCCTACATCTCCGTTCATGCATGTATGATTGTTAATGATTGTTAGTTGGTCTTTACATTTCTCTAAACAGGTATCGTTTGTAGAACAATGATCTTTTACAGCATTTCTCATTTCAGTAAATTCGGGATTTGATAAATTTGTAAATTTTGCTGTTTGACAACCTCTGACTATTGGAGCTTTCAGTTCACATACTGGAATGCTTTTCCAAGATGTACAAAATTTTCGTTTCACATTCCTTGCAGGATAAATTATCAAAAATCCATAGCACATTTCGTCATTTGTACCTTGTCCATAGTAAGTATAATTTAGTTTAGATGTGGTTTTAAACACACAGGTAGTTTTCAATTCATCTCCAGGTTGTACTTCAATTGGGATTTTAAAACTACAACAGAAATAAAATCATACAGCATTGATTTGTAACTCGATTGGTAATTTTGTCTTGATCTTCGAATGAGTAAACTTTTGTTATTTTTAGAGTAGTGCGCCCACTGAATGATTTTTCTGTTATTTCACTTTCCAAAACCACAATTGACCGCTTATCATAGGGTAAAACAATAAAACAGAGAAGCTGAAACTATGTTAACTTCCATCTCGGAAATTGTTATTGCTCAGTCTGCTTCTGTCTGTTGACGTACTAAACAATGAAATCAATGACCATTAAAATCCACAATCAATTTAGATAAAATTAATACAAAATTATTTTTTGAAACATGAATTTGGAAAAAGAAACTTATCTTAAGACTAGTCAAACTTGTAAATCTAACCAAAAATACAAAATGGGGCCATAAACTTGAAGCAAATGAATGCCTGCTGAGAACTAAATGTGGTCTATCAAAGAAGTGTAGATATTGATAAATTAATGGATACTTTTAACGTTTCGAAATGAATCTTTTCCTTGATTATATTTAGATTAATGCTTTGTTTTCAGTGTAACACAAATTGGTCTTTTTCGAAAAACTAAGGATTTTCTTATCCCAGGCATAGATTACTTTAGCTGTATTTGGCACAACTTTTTGGAATTTTGGAATCCGCAATGCTCGTCAACTTTGTACTTGTTTGGCTTCATAAATATTTTGATATGAGCGTCACTGATGAGTCTTATGTAGACGAAACGTGCGTCTGGCGTACTAAATTATAATCATTGTACCTTTGATAACTATTTAACACAGTACACTATTTAACAAGTCTATTCTATTTCACCTTTAAATATCACTGTTCATTTTCAGTTCGAAAATCAAATTTAGATTATAGCAAGTTATTTGTAGTAAGAGACATAAACGATACCTGTGCGTGACTGGTTTATCATAATTATAATGTTCTTCGTTTGTAATATCTTGAATTTTTGTGCCATTACGTATCAACTCTATCTTCTGTTTTTCACCTGTAAATAAACAAGCATTCTGAAACCAAACTTCTTGATATAGTTATATTCCTAAATTGCCATTTATTGGTGGCCTTGTATCCTCGTCTTAAAGGTTAAAACGCACGTGCGGTGATAGTCTTTGCCGCTGCCCTTTACTTTGATACTGTGATACTAATAATTTTAATTATCAAGGGTTTTTAAAGAATTTTTTCAGGAAGGCTGTTAAATTTTCCCATTAATTATCTCAGTGAAGAGAAGAAGTTTAACGCCATTATAGGTTTTCAAGTTTATGCCTCTGTCATCTGTCCCATGGAATGCATCTGGTCAGGGATGTTTGCTTTTTCCATATATTTGTGCAGTATACGTGTAATTTGTAGTTACTTTTAAAATTTCGTTTTGACTGTCCAACTACACAGATGTCAATTGATATGTTTCAAATATTGTAACCATAATCCCGTCCGCTTTTTCTCCTCGTCAACTAAAAGTTAAAACTGATCATGAAAAATCCCCGAATTTACTGTGTATACATTAGCAACACAGCAGATGCCACATGTGACACAGGTTATCACATAAGTAACACGACGGGTGCCACATGTGGAGCAGGATCTGCTTACCCTCTGAAACTACTAGGCCAAATTTAACCAAACTTGGCTACAATCCTCATTGGGTTACGTAGGGGATATGTCCGATGACCTCCGCCTTCCAACCAAGATTGCAGACGCTTAAGTTTTGCCTATTAGTTTAAAACCCCGCTAGAAATAGAGAACATCTGACATGCTAAAATGTTCAGAATGTTGAGGTCAAGCCGTTAAAGACTAGTTTTTAACGACTTCTTATAAAGCTATGGCCCTTGAATTACAAATTTGAACCATTTTGTAATAAATTGTTATAGAACCTTCAAATACTTGAAACGACAAGATTTACAAATAAGTGGTATTGTACAAATCTTCGGTCGACTAATAATTAGAGTTGTTGCCATCTAATGGTTTTTTCCTGGCATTTTCCCCTGTTACCTTGAAAACTGTAATTTACTTTGAAAAGAAAACTTATCGGCAGGAGAAGACAAATATGTCAACATGAATGAAATTGTCAGTTAAATCTTAGTAGAGTTATTCCTATTTTATAAACATCACCCATACATTAGATATAATTTATGAGTGCTTATGAAACAAATTTCCATCCAAGTCACAATTTGTAAAAGTTAACTATTATAGGTCAAAATACGGTTTTCAACATGGAGCCTTTGCTCACACCGAACATCAAGCTATAAAGGGTCCTTAAAAATTACAAGTGTAAAACCGGAAAAACCAACGGTCTAATCTATACAAAAAAAAAGAGAAACAAGAATCCCTTATAACCCACACTAACAAACGACAACCACTGAACGCGAATTAACAAATATAAAAGACTACAACAACATGTCTAAAAACGTAAGAACATTGATATAATTCTAGTTCCTCCAAACTTTCTGGTCATATTTTTATTAATACCCCAGTCCCACTAGTCTACGATCGCACTACGATCTGTGAAAAAATGCAAATTTTGATGATCGTGGTACGATCGTGTAGGTCGCAGTAAGGTCGTACCACGGTCGTGGTAAGGTCTTAATAGTGCGGTGACTGAAGGCAGATTTTTTTTACTTTAATCTCCCCACCGAACACACACCTATGTAATATATCATTGGAAAGAGGAAATCGTGTACTATAATAATATGCCTGTCGTCAAGACTTGATATGGTCACATTTTTTTTAAATTGAGGTTAAAGGTCATAAGTTAAAATCTGTGAAAATTTAGGAGGGTTTCAATTTTGACATTTTGTTATATTTCTAAACTCTACCTAAATACAAATGATACTGTTTTGGCTTTAGTAATGTTTGTTATTATACATAAACCTTAATGATTGAGATTTTGTTTATCAAAAAAAATCATAAAACGACGTTTTATAAACAAAACTTCAAAAATCAAGTTTTTAACCTATAAAATGTTTAGAGTACCTTAACCTTATGACAAATTTCAATTTCAGGTAAACATCAAGTGTCATGCAGGGCAATACTTTGAAATTATTTTTTAAACTATCATATTGGGTGAGGTATCAATCCAAAGCAATAGAACACTACAGTCAAATATGACCTCAAATTGAATTGTCGGATACTTCATGTTTTTTTATAGACTACTCGTTGCTTTTGCTTTGTTTTCACAATTATTACTGCTTCCATAGTATTATCTGTTGTTGTGTATTTTACTCTGGTTTAAATCTATTACATTATAGGTTTTGAACCTATATCCCCCTTTTTTTTTTACCTTGCAACGTACCACAAACTTCAAAAGTATTCCATATAAAAAAAAGAAGATGTGATATGATTGCAAATGACACAAAATGAGACATAAATTAACTTATGATTATAGGTCCTGTACGAACAATAAGTAAAATTCATACTGCATAGTCTTCAATTCCCGAAATAAATAATGTAAAACAAACGAAAAATCTAACGGCCCGATTAATTTACAAAATAAGTAAGAAACAAACAAATAAGTATATAGAAACAAACGACAAACACTGCATTACCTTCTCGTGACTTGAATCTGACACATACAGAATGTGGCGGGGTTTAACTTTTTAAAGGGCGCGCCAACACTCCCCTAACCTGGGTGTACCAGTGCAACAAGCTGTATACCAAATCAACCGTTATCTTCATCATCTTCATTTTCATCAACCGTCACAAGACATGTTTTAATATTTCTACTAATTCCACTCATGGCCACAGGTCTGCACATGAAAGGTTTTGCTCAAAGCAAACACGTTATTTTGAGTTTTTCTTTACAAGTATAGACAAGGTATTGTAGGAAGTCCGAAGACATTTGTTCCTAAAAAAATACCAGCTTCAAACCACCTCTATCAATTCATCCAAGATTAAACAGAGATCTACAAGGGGGTTTAGGAAGGTGTGATGACATCCATATGCCTGTCTGCAAAGATCTGAGGAAACATTTTTCTAGATGTACACACTATCTTCAATTCGCTCAATGTCATAGTTGGCAACACATTAGATAGCGTCGCACTTTACTTTAAGAAGCATAAAATCCATTTGCATTCAATGTTTCAACAAGGTGTTTTGAACCAAACTCATGATACATTTGTAAAGCTAATCCTAAACGAAAAAGAGTAAAACAAAATTGGCCACACAAACGATTGACTAACAATTGCTTAGCATTTACACAATTTCTCTGGTGCGAATTCCTGAGAATAGTCTTGGCTGTATGCAGTTTCATCGAGTAACTATAAAATGAACTGCAATAAATACGAAGGCATTGACTATATTTAAGAAAGAAGAGACAATTCATCCAAAGTTGGGTATTCTTCTTGAGAGTTTCGATGTCTTTTCTAAGTATACTTGCAGAATGAAATATCTATCCGTTATTTGTGTCTATTACCGTTGACATTGCGATTTCGAGGTCAGTTTTCAATTGCCTAACAGTTGATATGGCATCTCAAATAGTTATTTTGCTACTATATGTTATGTTATATTTGCCTTGAACTTGTTGAAGTTGTTTGACAACTGAATTTCTATAGAAATCAATAAGTTTAGACCGCATGTTACAAGTAGAATATTTTAACTGAACTAGAGTCACTCGGAAGAAAAGATCTATATTTATCAAGTAACGGTGTAACGAGAAATGACCATTAAATCGTTGTCAATAGCCAAAATAAAATTAGTAAAAGCAGTATCGTGATCTGCGATATCTGATTCCACGGGTTTGGATTTTATTTTTGTCTTTTTTTGTTTTTAGCAAATGATTTGTAATGCAGCCAAATTAACAGAGAGCTTGAAGTTTAAAAGATGGACGGAAAAAACTATTTCAATTTGAACTTTATCTGACACGGATAAATTATTCTTCATACGCTCATCTGATTCAAACTTCAGTAGTTTTTGATATTTCTAAAATGTTTTGTTGCACCAAAATATACAAGCTCTCCTGTTGAACGACTGCATTCTACAACGCATACAAATACTCGAAGCTGAGAACAACAGTCCAATAATTGTATGTCGTCATTAAAAATCAGATAAGAAGCTTCCTCGCTCTAAAAGAGGGCGCACATATGTTAACTTGTGTAACTTTTGTAGCATGAACGATGATAAACTGCCTGCACGGAGTTCTTCAAATTTACAGCAATCGCATGAAATCACAGACACTTGTTTCTGTCAATATGGGGTTTATTATCCATACCCGTACGGAAAATCACTAAGGTGATTTTTCGTGCGGGTATGGATAGTAAACCCATATTAACAAAAACAAGTGCCTGTGCATGAAACATCTTGATGTTCACCTCATCCAATCTTTTATTTGATGCAGATACAAAAACGACTTCCCTGTATGGGTAAATTGACTCAAACTTCCAGTCGAGTTTTTTTTTTTTTTTGGCATAATAAGCACTGCATAAAATTGAACGACTTTTGTCTTTTCTTTGGACTTAATGGAACAAGTTGCAACGGACTTGACATATCACGGAATATTTACTGAAATAATCCGTCAATTACTTTGATTTTACAATAAGACTTTTCTGACAAGTATATTTGATGTTTTATAACAAAAAAAACATAGAATATAAACATATACAAACAAAGTATGTGGCATATATGTGCACTTTAATTGAAAATATGTGTATAATATAGCGAAAAAGGTAGTAATTTCATATATCAGTTGAGAGCAAATTGTTGACTAATACACAAAATGTGACGGAAGGCAAGAGATTAAGTTCCGTGTTGAAATTGAAGTTTTTAGTCCATTCTTTTTCCATTGATTTCTTAAGGTTTTTTTCATATTTTAGTTCCGAAATTTTTATCACTTATTAGTTTTATGAAATACTATATGCTTAAAATATTATGGGATTTTTTGTATTACTTCTATGAAGAAGAAACTAAAGTTTGTGTCTGAATTTGCAATAAAAATTACCTCAATTTTAAACAGTCCAAACTTCGCAAATTTTATAGATTAGAAGAAAATAAAATACTAAATAGAATATTTTGACATATAAAAATAGCTTCAGGAAAAACTATTTCAATTAAATGAAAGCAAACATACACAATTTTTCATTTTGAAAAAGGGGGGTTGAAACTCTCCAATATACTACTAGTCATTTAAACGACTTTTTAGAAAAATGTGACCGTACGAAATTCTGACGACAGGGCAAAAATTAAAGAAGACATATTTGTCTTTAAGTTAAGACCATTTTTAGCCGTGTGTTATATGGGGAGATTAAACTCGCGATCTAGACGACTTTTTACACTTCTGTCACCGCACTATAAAGATCGTGAAGAGCGTGGCCAACTTTGAACATGTTCAAAACAATCGTGGTGCGGTCGTGGCGAAATTAGGTCGTAGTAGAAGCGTAGTGAGATCGCACTAAGATCGTAGTAAGATCGCAAAGGTCGCTGTACAATCGTAGCGAGAGCGTAGCGAAAGCGTGATTCTATTCGGAGAGATTGCGCTACGATCTCACAGCGACGTTATCACGACCTTACTACGACCATCACGTTCTCACCGCGACCCAACTACGCTTCCATTACGACTTTACCACGCTGTTCACGACCATAGTACGATTCTAGTACGCCCTTGCCGTCCTCATCACGCTCTTCGCACGACCTTACTACGTTCACACTACGACCATCATTTTTATTGTCATTTTCACATAAAACATATATAAAAAACTCCCTAGATTTTGTTTGTCTGAATGTATTTATCCATTTGCTCTAACGGCTCAACCATGCTTCTCGTTTTATATAGATTAGACCGTTGGTTTTTCCCGTTTAAATGGTTTAACATTAGTATTTTTTGGGGCCCTTTATAGCATGCTGTTCGGTGTGAGCCAAGGCTCCGTATTGAAGGCCGTACCTTCGCTTATAATGGTTTACTTTTATAGATTTTTACGTTGATGGAGAGTTGTCTCATTGGCACTCATACCACATCTTCTTATATATATTGACATATCTGTGTCATCTCTGCTATCGTTCACTAAAATATCGTCATTTGAACTTTATGGACCAGCAATAGGTTGTAATCTAGGTTTGATTGGTCGTTCCGCCATCTCTTGATGACAAGTATTATACTACTTATGTGTATAGTATCAGTTTAATTGAAGTCTGGAGCTGGCATGACAGTTAACTGCTAGTAGTCTGTTGTTATTTGTGTATTATTGTCGTTTTGTTTATTTTCTTTAGTCACATCTTCTGACATCAGACTCGGACTTTTCTTGAACTGAATTTTAAAGTGCGTATTGTTATGCGTTTACTTTTCTTCATTGGCTAGAGGTATAGGGGGAGGGTTGAGATCTCACAAACATGTTTAACCCCACTATTTTTGCGCCTGTCCCAAGTCAGGAGCCTCTGGCCTTTGTTACTCTTGTACTATTTTTAATTTTTGTTTCTTGTGTACTATTTGGAGTTTAGTATGGCGTTCATACTTTGCTCCCTCTGCCTCTACATCAACCCCTACCACCACGCCCACGTGTTCTAGTAGATTTTGGTGGCATGACTGTATTTTTTTCCGAGAAATCTCCGTTTCAATCAGAAACAAAAGGAATGGAACTATATTGATATGAAACACGATATTGACTGTATTGCTGAGAACGTAGTACGATCGCGGTATGAACGTAGTATAATCGTGGTAAGAATGTTGCAATCGGATAACTCGTGGTATGGTCGTAGTGAGAACGTGAAGAGCGTAGAAAGATCTTTATAAGCGTAGTGAGGTCGCAGAATAAGCGTGGTGAGAACGTGGTTTAATCGTAACGGGATCGTTGTAGAAGCGTAATTAGGACGTAGTAGTATCGTGAAAGCAACGAAAATTAACATTTAATGCCGCTCATACCGCGACCTCACCACGATCTAAATTTATTTCAGATCGCGGTGAGCGTGGTTCGATCGTGGTCTAGTGGGACTGGGGCTTAAGATTATGCAATGGATTAAATTTCCGTTTGAAAGACAATTACAAATATCAACTTAGTTGAACATTTGTACAAGAAACAGCAACATCAAAACGAAGCATCTTGTAAAAAGTATTAAAATCCATTAAATTATAAAACACTAATCACTCTGCTATAAGGTTTAACTTAGTTCAGTTAACTATACTAAAGAATAAGTTGACCAATGATAACATATAGATTTTGAGAATGCACCGAATTTACACAAGTGGACGTTTCATCTTTACTTGTAAATAGATTGATTGATGGATTGATTAATTGGTATTTAATGCCATTTCTAACACTATTGTGCTTTTCGATGAGGTCAGTTTTTATTGACGGAAAAAGTCTGATTGCCTGGAGAGAACCATCGATCTTCGGTAGGAAAACATAGACATGTAAATAGAAATAATATAGGTCTGAAATTATCAAATATAAACAATCTCCAACACAAAAACTCACCCAAATAATGCATATGATTTCCTGCTGCAGTGACATAGATTGGACCTTTTAACTGCGCTTTGCTACATTGCGACGAGCATGTTCCAACAACTTCCACTTCCGATCTTCCTGGTGGCAATTCAAAATAGCTACTGCCAATCCGCATCACTGCTGCATCATTTGGTCTTAGTTTATTTGTATAATAAAGCGTTAGACCAGAGCTATCGACATAACTATCTTTCAACTCTGGGTTATTCCAGTGAGTCTAAAACAAGTGCTGTTATATTAAACTTTTACCGATCTTAATTTTTCTTCAAAAGATTATAAACATTCTTATATGTATCTATTAAATTTCAGTGGTGAATTATCAACATTACTCAGTTGATGCAAGTAGAAATAGGGGAAATATAAAATGAATTTGTGCAAATTTAAAAACTCCACAAATCAACTATAAACGTATTTGATTATCTATTATTCATACAATATTTGACTAATCACCTGATCACAGGCTAAAAAAGAAATAGAGTAAAATGCACAAATTATCAACCAATCAAACTGCAGGATATTTTTATAAGGTGGAGTTAGAAACATTTACCATCGTACACTTATGCTTTATGTTCTGTGAACAAGACTGTAATGTCCCTTTCCCAAGGTTAATTTTGTTACATAGTGATGATTTTTTTCGTAACCATTCACACCAAACGCTTTCGTTGCACACTATTTAGTTTATCCGATGCTATGCTATGTTCAATCTCTTTTAGCACACATTATTCGGCAGATCTAACAGTGTACGTACTTATACCTGAGGTTAAACACGTGAATGTTCCTTCACACCAATTCTATATTCAAACACTTTTGTTGCACCGTATTTCGACTGCGCAGTACTAACCTGAAGTACAACACGTTTATATCCCTTCACGCCAATTCTAAATCCAAATTCTTTTAACGCACAATGTCCAGCATATCCCACAGTCCATACACTTATAATGTCATTGCAGTCTCTTAGTCCCATCAGACATGGCTCAGGTTTATTTGGGTTGATCTGTTTGACGTAATCTATATATATTTATCATATATTTAGTACAAAATACAGCCATTTTGAATATCTAATAAAGGTTCCTTTTTCAAGTCTGTATCGTCTACCCTGTATCGCATATCCCGTATCGCATAGCTAAACCCGTATCGCATACCCCATATTGCATACCTGGCGTGACGTCATTTGATCTATGAGGTCCAGATGCTGTTCCCACTAAAAAAATGTCCTATCATTTCAACTAGTTTGATATAAATCAGTCATGTTTTTACTTGGTAATATTTTTTTTATTTTTTTTAATTAAAATATGTGGCTGACATGATAGGACAGTATCGTTTACTTTGTGAATTATTTAAATTCATGGTCTAAACTAAAGAGGATAATGAGAATGTAATAAGGTTATAGGAGACATTACGATTTGGATATTCAGCAAATAAAGGAATTGTAAAAATACAGGAAAATCATAATTTCCTTTTCTTGCTTATATTTTCGGACGATTAAAAAAAAAACACCGGATATTCCATGTATCTAATTCTGTTAAAATATATGATAAACAGAGTAATACATGGCAAAATCCGTATCGAATGCTGTGTCACCACTCGACCAATATCAGCCCTCGGGACCTTCGGCCCTCGGGACTGATTTTAGTTTCTTGTGGTGATACAGCATGCGATACGGATATTGCCATGTATTATTCTATGTATATATACAGAAGTTTCATAGTTTATGTAAACATCTTCCAGAACAACTATAGAGGTATATGAATACTGAGATGTATCTTGCTTGTTTGTTTGTCAATAAAATAGATTTAGTTTTTTATGGACAACATGACAAAACTGGTTAAAAGTGTTTTGAAACTTACGGCTTTAGAAAGTATACATCTTAGCTGTGTTTTCTAAAGTAGATGTGAAAACGACCTTAGCTAAGACATATGATTTTTAAAACCTAAATGCGGTATCTGTTCTTCACTGGTCATGTCTGCAATATGGTTCATTCTGAGTGACCATCCGTTAAGCTGACAGGAGGAATGTATGAAAACTTAATTAGGTCTGTCCACTTATCTGTGGAAAGACCTATTGGTTTTATTCTGATTATAATTTTTTCCGCCACATTTTTTTTACAGTGCTTAGTGATTTCGCAAGATGTCGCTTGAACTTTTTGCATTTGATATCCAACAATTATTGCAATTTTGAAACCGACCCTGTGTAGACAAACACCTTTCATTGTAAGAGTAATCCCCTCACAAACTGTTTTTCTTGTGTGCACATCTCCTTCGACAAAATTATTTCACCATCTTTTGCTAGAACCTACGGATCTTAAGAATAATTTTGACTGAAGTGGTCTGGAGACTCCATATGAGAGTTATTTCCCCTTCTGTATTTGAAATAAGTAAAATGTATTTGTAACTGGTAAATCATAAGTGATAGAGACCTCAGTTCATTTGATTTGAGGTCCTTGGTCCAAAAAAATTTGGTAAAGGTCATATTCTAAAGTTTGATTTTGGCTTATTTTCACTTCTTTCCCAAAACCGTCTAAGATATCGACAACATATTTTTACTAAATTGTGTGTTGCCATATGTCGTAATACATACATTTTGGTATACAGAGTACGCTTACATTAAATCAGAATTTTCTCCACTCTTGAATTGTAAAACTATGCGTATGTTGACATAACTCATTAATCATATATAATTAAGACTTAGGGTCTTTTGGTTTGAGGTTCTTGGTTTATGACCTTGAAATTGAGCTCAAGGTCACATTTAATTTGACGTTCTATATTTTGACCTATGTTTTTACCTCATATGTATACACGATAAAGCAATGGCAATTTTTGCAAGCCGTTTGACATTAGAAAAGCGAACCGGAATTGACCTTGTATAAACCGGAAGTATCTATTTTTGCACTTGTTTAATATGAAAATATATAGAACCATATAATTTTGAAATCAGTGTCAAGTAATCATTCAAATAATACTGGAAGTAACATTTTCAAACCAGTATAACAAATCATCTCCCTTATTAAAGAAAAATTGTATAGAAACCATACATTTTTAGAATCAGTGTACAATTAGCTATCTTTTGATGCTGGAAATTACATTTTAAACCAAATTTGAATATTTTCAAATCAAAATAGATCTTTACAGGTGGAACTGACGACCTTCAACAATTTTTAATTGTTATCGATGTTCATTATTAATTATAAGCTATATGTTTGATTGTAATTTCAACGCTGGCAGATAGCTTTGGAAACATTAAGGGGAAGAGTGATACTTCTAGTCACTGGTTTCCTTTTCAATTTAACAGTTTTTTTGCTTTGATTCTTGATTACTCTTATTTTTAAGAAAGATCTACATTGTTTGAACTTTGGCGGGTAGTTGTCTCCAGTCATACCATATCTTCTTGTGTTAATATCATAATGTACATATAAAGCAAAATTAAAGTTATTTTACCTGTAACTTCACACCCAAACAACAACATATGAATTATTTACAATTTAATCCATCAGTTTCTAAATAAAGAAATGCCTGTACCAATTCAGGAATATAACAGTTGTTTTCCATTTCTTTGATGATGTTTAAACTTTTGATTTTAATATTTGATAAGGGACTTTCCGTGTTGAATTTTCCTTAATTGGAGTTCGGTTTTTTGATATTTTACTTTTTTTATAATTGTATCTTTACATCCAAACAACAACATAACAATTTTGTTACCTGTATCTTCACACCCAAACAACAACATATGATGCATTACATAAATATTGTCAATGTAAGGCACACTGGCAATCATGTGAAAGTCTCCATCACTTGGTAAATCAAACGTAGTGCACATGTAGTTAGTCTCTGTGTTTGGTACCTTGGTCTCGGGCATTCGAATCGTAATATTCATTACACCTGAAAAAAGGAAAATAAATCAAAATAAAATTAAACCTAGCATTTTCGTTTTCTGTGAAGTTTGTTCTAATCATTAGTGCCATTGGGTTGCTGTTTCGTAGTAAAGTTGTCCACATCTGAGTCAGTGTTTATAATGCATATGATATCCTTTGCATAAAGCAAAATATAGAACTCTTCGTGCATTAGAGGTTGGAGAGCATGTTTTAAAGAATTGACACACAAATGCCGGGTCTTGCTTGAAATATTAAACTGAAATAATCAGGAAAAAAAGGTTTTTAATTTTTAATTTTGAGCTTCATAGTTCTTGTGTAGAACTGATTTTTTTTTTAAAGTATGTATCTGTTTAAATTTGTTAACTGACATAGTTCTGACAATGTGTATATATAATAATATATGAATCTCAACTCCTATATATTTTATAAATATCATTGGTAAAAAGAAAATACTTGAGACCCTGTATATCTAATATGGGGCTAGTGAGTGTGTTTCATTTTATAACACAGTGAGTAGCAGGGTTACGTCAATTTAAAAAAAACAACATA
This sequence comes from Mytilus edulis, assembly GCF_963676685.1. Lineage (NCBI taxonomy): Eukaryota > Metazoa > Mollusca > Bivalvia > Mytilida > Mytilidae > Mytilus > Mytilus edulis. The sequence goes on from NC_092345.1 coordinate 12,152,083, forward strand.
ATGTTGAGTAAAAAAATCATTTACATATTGTTACAAGAATCTCTAATTTAGGATGGAACTGTGAAACTAATTTCAGAGCAATTTTATTATCGATTAGCGCAAAAATAAAAGGTACAAGGAGCGCACAGAAGGAAAAACACAAAAATTAGTTAAATAGGCAAACTCAAAACAATGATACCGGTATCAGAGACATAAAAAAAACACAAGAACATAGGAAAATTTATAAACAAACACAGATCAGCACACTCATCTCTATGCCATTCATAAGGTTACAAGAGCGCAATTATTTGTTTACATTTAACCGGCAAGTTTTATACCCCAGAATAGAATCCTATATGGCTTCTGATTGGTTGATACAGGATTGGAATTACATTTAATCGAAAGCTTATCCAATTAGGTTTAAAAATTGCCGAAAATTATATTCACATTTTACGAAGTATAGAAAATATATTCAATTTCTGCACGTCGGAGCCATTAAAAATATGCCTTTTTCATTAAGCGAAAAAAGTAGGCGATTTTTTTCAACTGCATTTTAAGGCAATTTGAGCCGCATGACCCTATATTTTTTTGTGGTTGTAATGCAACACTGGCATTTCTAGTAACAGGAACTGCCACACGTTTTTCGCTAGTTTGTGTAGTCTTCGAGAAAAAAAATACGGAACACTAGTGGTACCCTATGGAAAATGCATTACGAATAATTGCGCTCTTGTAACCTATAAGATAAGATAAGAATCATAACACGACTTAAGACTTAAAATAACACCGTTACTATGAATGATAGCAACACATCCATGCTAAGATAATACTGACTTGTCTCATGGATGGCTGCACATTTTAGTTCGTCTATATCACAGTCAACCCATGCATTTTGTTTCTTGCATTCCTCACTTTCCCAAGGATCACAAACACCTGTTTTAATACAATGCATTTGGTTTTTAGTCAATATTTTCAATTTTATCATTTAATTCTCCTTTGTCTCCATATACTTAGAAGTTAGAATTATGTAAACTTTGAACAATAAATTTCAAAATGGCAGGATTTATGCTTAAATACTACATTTTTAATGAACATATCATTATTCTTATATCGAATTCGATGTTGCAAAAATACATTGTAAATGAATTAGAAATTCGTTTGCCGAAAGATCATATGCACAATTTTTCAAATGTTTTTATATAATGCTGTTTTAGAGAGTGCCAACCTGGGTGTGTTATATTATTTTGTCTTTGTGGAATTGTCTCTCGTGTCCAAATACAATCAGGGTCACCAAGTTCTTCTCCATTACTCCTTCCATCTTTGTCAGAATCAAGCTGGCATAAAGATTTATTCCACCTCTGGAATCAGATTCATTTAATAAATAATAAAAAGTGAAATGATTGTCAATGATAGGAAAACCCACCAAGTACCACAGAACGTGAAAATAAACAACTTCAGGTCTCCATGTGACCTTCAAAAGTTAGAAACACACATTGAATGGTAAGCTATAAAAGATGTGTAGGCACTTTTGACAAGATCACTCTATGTTTACTGTTATGAATTTAAAAATAGATATGATTAATAACATTTGTAAATAGAATGTCAAATATACCTGCATATGATATCTGGGAATTGATCAGGATATCGTAATTTATATTTTCCCCAATATAGATTTGTTGGTAATTGTGTTGTTTAAAATTGTACATCAAATTGTTATGTATACCTAAATTAGAATATAAGTTAGCGACACAATTTTCTTTTAACAACTTTGTAAGGATGGAGCCAACGATTTCCTTATCATGGTTTTGGGGTTTATATGACTGTGAGAAGTAATTAATGTGATGATAATTTTTTTTATGGCTACGGCAATTTGAAAGTTTACTTCCTTTTTTTTTTAGGATTTTCCCATTTTTAATTAATTTTTACCAATTTTTGGGCTTGTATTAGGGAAAGAAAATTAATCTATTGTTTATACTTACACTAAAGATGAAGTGGACCAATCTAAATAAATCTAACTTGAATGTTTTCAAAAAATTGTTGCTTTTTGGTGTCAAATTGACCATGCATGTTGTCAATTTTGTAAATTTGGGATTTTGCTCTTTTATTATGAACAAAAATAATATCATTTCAACTTTTTTGTGATAACTGATTTATAAAAACACATTAGAATTTTGAAATGAATGCAATTGATATGGGATGTAGATCTTTCTGGTAGAATGATCTCTTTATATTCCTCAACCATTTTCTCAACATTTTGGCTAATGACACTGACCGGCTTGAATAAAAAAAAACACTACTAAAAAACTACTTATTGTATAACCCTACAGAAGGTTAAGTAGGATAAATAACATATTTTAAAAAGTTTCCGGAGCTCCTTGTTATATATTTCGCCTCTCCATTAAAACTTGTAATGTGTTAATTATTACAGATAACCTCTTAAAGCTTCCGTACTTGTCATATCTTTCACCTCTGTTTTAAAGGATGTTCCGTTTTATAAATAACATTATAAAGAATATCCAATATGATAACACGGCCGGAAAGAAGATTATTTAATATTCAATAATCTACACCAACCTTTCCAAGTCGAAGAAAATCCTTCCCGAAATCGTTCAGTGGCCCCTCGCCTCTATCTGCTCTATGTCCAACACCATGCCATATATAATTTGGTTTACATGGATGTGGTAACCTATCTCCATTAGGAATCACATCTTGAAATCTTGGGAAGCCTACTGCTATATTGATCACAATAGTAAGGCCACACAACTTACTGACGAACCTATAATCATAACCAAACATTATGTGTAGCAAATACTTGTTCCTATGAACAGAATACTGCTAAGCAAAATATTGAAAGTACTTCAGTACAAATGTAAAACAAATTTAAGATTGATTTAAAAAAAAAATTACTATACAAAACGGAAATTTAACCATTCCAATGATTCATATTTTACAATTTTACATGTTACATACGTGAGGGTAAATGGTAATGACGCAACACTCTACAATACGAACGATAAGAAAACGCAATTTGAACCACTATGGATATAGCTAGTTCTCCCTGAGTTGAATCAGAACTAGCGAAGAACACAACATTCTTAAGATGTAGAAAAAAAACAACATCAAATACATTCAAATAGAAAAATATCGTAATATTAAACAAATAAACAACAATACAAGAAGCAATGACTATGGATGGACAAGACAGAAGAAGAACAACAAAGACATGCATAATTAACTGGGATATTAAGTCCAAGTTCTAGCCAAGCCATCTGGTAAGACGTGCAAGATCTGCTGTTGATCATTTGCCTGCGAACATATCTTTTTCGTTTAAGTCATGAATACACTGCGTGTTTGGCTATGTCCGCTGACCACTGACCACTGAAATTAATTCAACTTCGTAGAGTAAACCAGTTGCTTACTGTTGACCAACGTCTGCATGCATGTGTGTATCAGAAGACGTCCATAGACCCTGTATCAATAGAGTTGGATATCAAGTAGGACCCGATTTCATTTTCATAATTTGTGATGTTTCGTGTTGCTCGGACATTAGTTTCTATGTTATGTGTTTGTAGCTGTTGTTAGTTTTTTTGGTCATGTTTTTGTCATGTTTTTGTCAATGTTTGTCTCCGACTTGTGAATTTTGATTGTGTCATCGGTTTCTTCGCCTCTAATCTTTCTATCCCAGGAGTTTGTTTCTGACCAGGCTTCCATATATTAACGACTAAATTGACGTCTCATTCTGTCGTTTTCCCGACATGGTAATGCCATAATATTATTATCCTCATCACCATCATGAAACCTCACAAAGCGCTTAACTACAAACTACAAATAACTTGGTGCCCCTGGAAGAGTTATCATTTTAGATAAGAGTAACAGTATGGTATCGAATACGTAAAATTAACGACGTTGATACATCAAATATAAAACATTCATAATAATAAAAACTTACCTAATCAATACGTTGTACATGATGCACTGAAGTTATATATAGTTGCGGTTTACACTTCATAACGCCCAGGGACTTTCCATACTAAGTTAGTATAGAAAGTCCCTGATAACGCGACAACCGGAAATTGTTCATTTTAACTTTTCTGAGAAGACTTAATAAAATGTGTCCAATCCATAAAAAAAATTATCCTCATAATTAAGCTTATAATAAGTTTCTTACATTTTACAACTTTTAAACTTAAGTATCTTTTCTTGTTAATACGTGTAACACGTTAGGCTGTATCACGGCCGACACTCGGCTAACCGAGAGATAGGTCGGTTAATCTATATTGAGTATACGGCTATATGGGCAGTTTGTCTGTTAATCGGGTTGGTTATACGTCTGTTAAGAGTAAAACGCACAATTTAAATGTTAAAATCTATTAAATATACAGATTTTAGGTACATTATAAGAACCAAATCAAAAAAAGAAAAGTGTCTGACAAAATGATATCTATCATGGAACATTTTACAACTGTAAAAACATTTCATAGTCTGCGCAGTTTTCAGTAAAACCAAAAGGCGTCGCGCAAGTATGTAGTATTTATGCTTATACGCATAGCAATTTTTGTAAAAAAGGCGAAACAAACAATTTTAGATATCATTTATAGGACACAAAATCGTACTTTGGTTCTAAAATATAAATTGATATTAGTAAATATTTCATAATTGTAATATAACGTGAGTAATACCACCTTTTAGTGAACATTATGGGAATAAAGTCTGTTAATGGGTTGGACAATTGAAATTGTGTCAGTTAAGAGTTATTTAGCCACGACAATAGTTGTGCTACATTTATATTTTCCCTTTGAAAAAGTTAAGAATGCCGGAGATGCTCTTGAGTAAAAAAAAATGACAATACGCTGCAACAGTATCCTTCTAGTAAGAGCATTTTTATTTTGACTTCCTTTGCATTTTATCAAAGGGTATGTCACTTCAATATAGCGTGATATGAATTGCCTGCTGGAATATGCATGAATCTATTATTAACGTTTTCTTCAGCCTTAATTTTTGTGTCTGTTCAAAGTATCACGTTCTCAAATCCGTCCGAAAGTGTCTTTCTATTACAACACAGGGTACATATAACGGGTTGTAGTTCTTATATGCACGTGATACTTGTCACTGGACGTTTAACTCTAAATCGTCAGCATCATCCAATTGGTTCTTTTCTTCTATTACTAAATCATCTGTTGTTTACAAATCAGTCTAAAGAAGTAAATGGAAAGGAGCGAATGCAGCTTTTAATTCATTTTATTCCGTTTAGTTCCATTCTACATAAGTGCAGAGGAGAACTGCAGTTGTCCGCATGTAAACTTTTAGCATTTATTACCAATATGAGTACATAGCAATCCGTTACTGTTTCAACACCCAGGGGTGTTTCATGTCTTTATTCTAAAACAGTATTATTTTTTCTATCTTTTTTAGTAATGTATCAATTTCTACTGTCCTTATCTATTATTCTACATTCTGTGTCTCCATCCAGATTCTCGTGTATCCCATGAGGGTCTGGATTGGGGTTGTTGTTTATTTCTATGTTCTTTAAATTGTCTGTTACTTTTCTCTACTTTTTCTCGTCTGGCGTATTGAATTATAATCCTGGTACCTTTGATAACTAATTATCTCTGATTTATATACTGGTTACCAATGTAGATACAAATAAGTGTCATTCATGACAACCTAAACAGAATCCACATGATATATGCGACAATTCTTGGATGAAATCAATATGTATAGATTATAACATGCCTTTTTCTATATTTGCCCTGGTATCATCCCGAGACTCGAGGCTTTAGCCGAGGGCCGATATGGGTCGAGGGATGATACCAGGGCCAATATGGAAAAACATGTTATTCTTTAAGCTATTTATCACATATTTAAGTTTTGAAGAAAAGAGAAGAAAAAAAACTCAATTATAACAATTTAATGAAACATAACAGGTAAATCTTAAAAATGTTCAAAAAAGTTTTATCACATTTTCAAATTTAGTTTTTATCATTTACTCCATAGAAATTAATTGTCACATTTCCACTTATTTCGGAATATGGCATTTGCTCAACAAAGTCTACCGTATCGCATTCCTCCTGTCCAATGCGATTATCATTAAACGAGCACCGTCATTGTTCGCCATTGTCGTTAAGGACGCAATGACGTCACGTCATATGGAATCAGGGCACAATATACTCTTTTTTTCTCCAACAATTTTGAGGTTATTGCATATGCAAAACCCAACGTATCCGTAACAAATATGTGATAATATATAAATAATTCGATGTGTACCGATCTGCTCTATCACCCTCTCAGCTATGTGATATTTAATTTATTATACTGAATGTCCTATCATCATTTTCTTTAACAGATGAATTTTATTTTAAAGTGTTTTCTATGTAGTGAGCGTAACGGGTATTTGAAAAATCATCAGAAGTGAAGTAAATAGACAATTGTAGTGCATTGATGTGACATATCAACGATACAAGGATTCGGCCAAAAACTGGGAAAAGCTCTGCTATCAAGAAAAAAAATATTTTCAATTGTTGTTATTTTGTTATTGTTATTTATTTTATTTAAACTTTGGGTAAATATCCCTTTCAAAAGGCCTCATATCTGGCTGAGAAATATACATCACAATGAACATGATGAAATGTACATCACCTGTTGAAACCAATCGATGGTGAACGAATGCGTTTAATATCAACAATAAGCATAACACAAAATGATTTATAGGTTTTAAAGTACAATTGAAATATGTTTTTCCAACAATTGTAAAAGAAATGTTTGAGTCGTTCCACGCTTCGTTGTATAGTAAATTAGAACTTTAAGCATTATCTATAAAATAACTTGATGTAGATTCAATTCATTGTCGTTTAAACTGCCGATTTTGATTGGTCTAGCCGAGAGGTTGACATTCCAAAAAGTTGTCACCCGCTCAGCCATGTGATAGAGTAAATTAACACCCTCGTATCCGCCAATCAAAATATGGCATTTTAACATGAAGTATAATAATACTTTAATATTAAACTTTTTTTTATATCAGTTTTCAATATTCATTGCCTAGATTGTTCATTGTTCATGTCAGTGTTTCCGTATATATTATGTTTCATTGCTCATGTGTTGTTTCCGTATATTTTAGCCACTCGTCTTGAGCCTACCCGTTTGATCCGATAACACCCCATACAGCAATAAAACTATACTATTATTGCCATTCATAACTCTTAACAGACCAATTAACAGACCGGGTTTTATACATCCGACCCATTAACAGACCAGGTTTTAAATAAAGATTGATTTATGTCACCAAAATACAGATTTTTGTGTAGATTTTTCACACAATGAAATTAATTTGGTTGACAAACATAATGCCTGTCTTTTTTCGATGTTCAAAATATCGCATTCAAGTAAATTCAACCAACGTGTCTTTTTGTGTACATTTTGTGTGTGTAAAATGTGTATAAATTTATTGATAGTATTAAACACGCCTTTTCTTTTTATTGATCGTACATCGAAGCTAGAAAAATAACCATTACACCACTGGATTCAGTACATTGAATTGTTTTGTTAGACATGAATAATGTTTATGATAAACATATATTTAAAAAGTTATACAATGAAACATGCAGAATTTTCAATGATTTCCTCGATAACATCTGTTTAACAGACTTTAGCCAACCCGATTAACAGACCAACCGCCGATATAGCCACATACTCAATATAGATTAACCGACCAATCTCTCGGTTAGCCGAGTGTCGGCCGTGTGTATGTGACAAATCATTGTCACTGTTTAATGTTAATAAAATAATGTATGTATTATTTTCACATTCATGTTATATTTTTTTTAATAGGGTTCCTAAATTTGGTATTTTGTTATCCCTGTATGTAAATGAATATTTGTGTAGGAAATTGTACAATGACAAGGGAGAGGGGATATAAATGTAAACACAAATCTACTGCTGAAAAAGGTCTTTTTTTCATGTCAACTATATACCAATGGTTTTAAAATGAGATGTAAAGTGCAATGGGTAAAAAAAAATCGTTTTTCGATTATGGGTCTAACTTTTCAGTTGAAGAAGAATGAAAGTCATTGGTAAAGATGTTGAACAGTCAACTAGAACAATGTTCGCATAATTATGATAATACTTGTGAACCTTCTTGTAATATGCTTATGATTGAACAAGCTTATTTTAAAGTGTCTAACGACTGAAGATAGAGCAAAGGAGTAGGTCCAGTAAGACCCCTTTTCGGCCCCAAAATATAGCAGTTTTTTAAAATTGTTAAAATGTAAACTTTTGAAAAACCTGTTGGTGACCTTCTGCTGTTGTCTTTTCAATGGTCGGGTTGTTGTCTCTTTGACACATTCCCCATTTCCATTCTCAATTTTATTTTAGTTATTTATTAGAAAGTAGAATGTTTCTGTTAGATAAATATGTGCTGTTTTTGACAATACAATGCACAAATATCGGGTACTAGCATCATTAAGTCATGCTAAATTACTGAAATCTTCACAATTTTAGCATTTTAGTTAACTAAGCTGGAATAGGAAGGTTTTTAATGACTGAATCAGTTAAAATCTTTCACATAAACTAATTGAATCAACTGAAATAAACACTTAAGTGTTTAAAAAGTGTCCAAAATCTTTCGTCAGATGAACCTGAAATTTGAGTCCAAAATCGGCCCTTACCGGACCTACACCTTTTATCACTCACTTCCATTAAAGTAGTTCAATGTCCAAAAGGTGATGTATACCCCTTTATAAAATTTCCTTTAAAATTTATCAACATCCCAAGAAAAAAATGTCGAACGGGAAATTGGAATTGCATACATATGAATGTGATAACCGAGAAATATGTGAATGGGTTATTATACTTTGCCATGATATTGTAAACATGGTTCGTGATTTCAAAAAGACCTCAATATATCTATAGCGGGTGTTTTTAACAGCCCAGCCACACGTCTGTACCCATTTTTTTTTTTTGTTAGGACCCCTCGTGAAAATGTCTATCTGCAAAAAATAGAAGTGTGATTCGTCTTTGTTTTCCATACTGATGATGTTATCCAATTAACAATTAAGACCTGTATTCATTAACACGTCAAATGTCAATAAGAGTGATACAAACCATTCACGCTCTCAATGTTAAAATTTTGAAGGTATAATTTGAAGAAAAAATACGATTTATTTTGAAAAAAAGATTAACAGCGAGTGAGTATAGAAAAGTTTGTGTATTTTTTTTTTTTTTTTTTCAGTTGAATTCTTTAATAATTTTTGTTTCCTTTGTATGCTTGGGTTCCATCTTTCTTCTTTTTTTTCTCCTTGAAATGAACTCTAATTTATGGGAGAGAATTCAACTATTGATGTATCTTTTAATATTAGATATATGTACAAATCGTTAAATTTTATATTCCCGCAAATTATGTAAAGCAATCTAGTTGAAAATTCAAATATTCTTGAGGCTGGAGGCGTCGCACGTCTTTTACCTTAGCGTAGAAAAAATATATATGGTTCATTTCCCTTTTTGCACTGATAGATTGACTATGTCGACATTTTAATTATTCAAAATTAGTCAAAATATATATTGTTCTTGAACGATGACTAATACTGGTAACAAGTAACCAATTCATAGTAAAATGATAACTAGTGCATTGAGACAACTTTGTGCCCTTTTTATTTGTCTTTTACGGCGTACATAATTTCTGAAGACAATGAAAATAATTTAAACATGATAAATATGTACTTGAAGTCGTTTTTGCTGTAAGGGATGTATGAATACCCTACTGCGTTCACTCTTTGTCTTTGTTAGATGTTTTTAGACTTTTTATCGATCTGATGAGAAAAGGACTTTTTAACTGATTTTTATAGTATTTATGTTGTACTGTTACATCGCTGTCCCAGTTTGATGGGAGGGTTGATACCTGCAAACATTATAAACGTGTCTGTCCCAGTTTGATGGGAGGGTTGGTACCTGCAAACAGTATTAACGTGTCTGTCCCAGTTTGATGGTAGGATTGGTACCTGCAAACATTATTAACGTGTCTGTCCCAAGTAAGGAGCCTGTCGTTCAGGGATTGTCGTTGGTTCCTTTCTGTCATATCTGTTTTCGTCAATTGTTTTGTTATAAATTGGGCTATCAGTGTTCTCAAATGAATTGTTTCATATTTTTCATGTCGGAGCCTTTTATAGCCGACAGTACGGTATATATTTTTCTCATTGCTGAAGGATGTACGGTTGGATAGACCTTAATTTGAATTTTGGTTGATAATTGTCCCATGGCAACCATACTAATTTTCGTTATTTTCATAAAGTGTTTAAAGAAATAACCAAATGGAAATTTGAGATACATGTCAATTAGACAGCAATCCAACTATAACCAACAAAACAAATAGCCAAGGAATTCAGTAGGTTTCACACACAAGCCTCAACATTAGACGGGATTCGATTAACATAATTCAGACAAGAGTAACTTCAGTTGTGTGGCCTTTTTTCGAAGTCTTAGTTCAAAAATTCCTTCATAATTTAGCCAAAATCAACCTTTTATACTGATCACTAGACTTTCGAAAAAGTTGTTTTCTGAACAATTCTAATTACTTTAAGCTTTGCCTGATTCATCACTATGATCTTGTATGACTCTTTTATTAGAATTGGTTGCACTGGATGTTTCAATTTTGTAAATCAAATAAGAAAATCGACAGTGTATCCTTAAAAATTGCGACCAAGGGAACTCAAACAAATAGTCAAATTGAAAGATATCTTTAGAAATTCCTGGCCCTTTTAAACTATGTCACGCTAATGTTCCCATGTCTAAAGCAAATATGAATACGTTACTTCTGGATTTGTCACCAAAATTCTCTAAAAAAGGTAAAAAAACTAAGATTAAAAATTGTCAAACATGGTCATCACTGAAGAGATTTTTTGCATGGAAAAGACACAGAAATTCATGAACATGTGATGATACTTATTCAATTCTTCGGGATTTAAAAACCTACTCTTTTTTATAAACCTTTGAATAACAGATAGTAGAATAGCTCTTAACTGTTTACTAATATGACTAATGGCGTTAAATAGATAAGCAATTACAAGCAATACATTGATATTATTTTTCAAAATAAGTAATGTATATTTTTGGTTGTCTGAACCTAACATATAAAAGGTGTATTTATGTTTACACGCCCTCTATATTTATCGGACACATCACCTGTCTGTTGGCACGGTGTCTTTTAAGATTGCACACTGTGATACATCTATAATCAGATATCTACAAACTGTTTACACTCCCTGTATAAATAGGACCAAACACGATCAACACTGTAACATGTGCCAAATCCAATGGTGCAAGTCATCGAGGGTAATTAAGTGCAAAATGATCTCTTCCGATGTCTGCAACTACCTTGATGAATTGCACCATTTACGCTGGTATATAAGACTCCGTAGCATTTTTCATTGTCTAGATACTAGTATTTTGACCTCAGATATGGGGAATTTCCAATTACAAAATTCGTCTGGTCCCCAAATTGTTTCGTTCTTCTTGCTTATATAACATGTATGAATGATTAAAATTGAAATGGGAGTAGGTTTACATAAGTATAAATGAAGATCTGTATTTGATTGGGTTGTTTTAGCTGTTAATTGTCATGTGATTATATGTTAGTTAATATCATAGTTATTGGAGAAGTTTGAAGAGTGGGTCAACCTGTTACTTTTTTTATCCTACCAAAATCGTGACTTTTTTCCTATGACCTTTTTCTGCTAAGCTATTGGACCGCCTAACGTAGCTCGTTTCATTTTTTCTGTGCAAGTTTTCTATACTACCCACACACTTATATAAAGGATAATTAAAGGTAAAGGAGTTTACCTGAAAATGAAAGACAGACAGACAGACAGACAGACAGAGATGTACTTATAGATTTAATTAACCAAGTGACTTAATTATTTTAATATCAAAGTACTTTGTCAACAAGGACTAACACGTTATTCTTAATCAAGTCGTTTTGGCACTTAATTGTAAATGATTTATTTTTATTAAATATTTCATCAGTGACGATCTTTCCCGAATGAGTATGCATATTTACAGTAAACATTTAATATGATTAAGTCCTAAGATAATTTGTATCTTATTAAGTAAATCTTTAACAACTTGGTGCTTTATTTTAACATTTTATAGATAAAATCTTTAATTGTTACACTTCATTATTTATATGAAGACTAGGACCATCACAATATAATTACTAATTAAGTTAAGAAGTGTGAACTATTATATTCAAATTGTCTCTCAACAGAAGTCGGTAAGTTGTTATAAAAATTCAATATTTCATTAAAGTCTCACTCACCACTTGAGGAATCTTCGTATTTTGGAAATCAATTACAAGAGAAATAAATTCAAAACTTTAAAATAAAAACTCGTTTATATTTTAGATTCACTCTTGTAAGGACATAATATCAAGCACTTCTTAACTATAATACAATTTTTTTTTCTTCAAACTAAGCTGTAATTGAAATATGAAGAAAAAAAATTGTAAAATTCATTCATCGTTTGCCTATCTGTTTTTTTAATATGTTTTGCCAGTAAACCCTTTTTAGATTATGACCAAAACCGACCATATGATATTTAATTAAACGATACTAAATTCTTCATAGTTTGATACTTACACATATACATCGGAACTATTTTGTTTTAAATATCGGTTCATTTTCAATTTTATGTACTTCTTTCCAGTATGCTCTTTTTGACTTGGCCCGATTATAGTTGGTGTATACCCAATTTATATTGCAAAAAATCCGCTCAAACCGATGCTTTATGGGCCGTCTTAAACTGTCAGTGTCAGAGGTGAGAGTTGTTTTGCTACGTGTAACTCTTTACTTGTGATATGCATTTTGTGTCATGAGGTGATGACTAAAATTCTTTGTTTTTAAATTAATCTTTATCCGCAAACTCAACTCTATATATTATTATAAATTTGTAGATTTTAGCATACAAGTTAAGTAATATTTTTGTAATGGCGACAACTGCAATGCAAAGACCAGCAACTGTGTCCTTTGGAGGTGATATTGTCCTTGACCGACGACGAGGTTCAAGGTCATATAGTATCCAGCACGATAGGCGAGATTCATACGATCAGCTAAGAAGACAGTCAATCAAATACCAGTTCCCCAATCCAATACTTGAAGCAGAAATAAAAGGTTCTGATTTGGTATGTTCAAATCTAATAATATCTAATATAAAATTGAGAATGGAAATGGGGAATGTGTCAAAGAAACAACAACCCGACCATAGAAAAAACAACAGCAGAAGGTCACTAACAGGTCTTCAATGTAGCGAGACATTCCCGCACCCGGAGGCGTCCTTCAGCTAATATACATGTTCCTGGTTTTAATTTAAGTATTCATAATGAAAAATAGTTATCAAAGGTACCAGGATTATATAACTTAATACGCCAGACGCGCGTTTCGTCTACACAAGACTCACCAGCGACGCTCAGATAAAAAAAGTTATCAAACAAGTACAAAGTTGAAGAGCACTGAGGACCTAAAATTCCAAAAAGTTAATAATACGAATACGGCCAAGGTAATCAATGCCTGGGATAAGAAAATCCTTAGTTAAAAAGTATCATTCATTTATAGCATTTTACTGCTATTTAATCTGAGTTTAATTCTGATAAAACAACATTGAATGTTTCACCAGGTCCACTAATCATCACTGAAAAGTTTTATTTACGGCAGTTACCAATATCTAGTTTGTTATTTAATTTTCAAGACTGAAATAAATCATAATTAATCCAGGATAAATGGTAAAAATCATAAATGCATTTTATGAATGTACATTGCCTTTTATCTTTTTAATATTTTGCGTTATTTTTTCGTCTATTTTCAGTTTCATGTAAAGCACAATATTTAACAAAAAGTTATACAATTCAAAATGATAAAAAAAAAAAAAATATAACTAGGAGAAAGGATGCTAGAATTCTTATACGAACTCTTTAGTGATATTTGATTCCAATAGCAAAGATATATAGAGACAAAATGCCGGTATTTTTCATGGATTTTCACTACCCCGAGTACCATCCAAAGAATGCACTGTGAAAATTACTCTATACTATATGTATTGACCGGTTGCCTTATAATATAAGCATCAATATAGTTTTTTTAGGGGATCCCGATACTAGTACTATTATAATTCAATCATTCTTACATATTTTGAATTATCTTATTATTTTTCAGCCGGAAGTAAACGAAGACGACATACGGAAACACGTTTTTGGTAAACCTGTGAGTGAAATGACATTTATTGGTCTGGATACATCAGTTCGCAGACCAACTGTTTCAAGTGCTCGTCATTCCGTCATATGGGCACGTGACCGGAAATTGTACGAAGAACGAAATAAATTTGACGTGGAGGAATTTAGAAATCAGCCTTACATGAAACATGAGTACCCGTCACTTCGAAAACATTATCCTGGTACATGGAAATTAGCAACAAGAGACCAAATCGACGAAACAACTGACAGGTTATCGCACACACCTGCTCCAACTGCTGCAAGTTTACATTTACACAAATATCATTCCTACCTGTATAGAAAGCTCCATGAATCGGACCATATTCCAAATTCTAGCTACCGAAGGCGACCAAAGACTTCTGTGTTTTGAATCTAATGATACAATGCGTACATTGTTATATTTTGCAATCGAAACATCGTATCAAATAAGTTTGCATCTATATATCATTCTTTGAATTATAAATTCATTGACGTATGGTAGAACATACAAAGATCTGATTTATTATACAGTATTTAAGAAATAAGAATCACGCAATCATGTCCTAAAAGGATAAGAAACACACTAAACTATATACATTATAAATTTGTTATGTTGTGTTTACTATGTTTTGTTTTGAATGGAATTCTAAAATAAAGCATTATATCCTTAGAGGTTATGAATAATGAAATTTGCAAATATCAATATTTTGTCACAGAAGGCTTTTCTTTCGAATTCTAAGCACTTAATATTCTACCATTTTAAAGTCGAAGGGCCTTTCTTTACTGCTTATGAGGAACTTTTATGGGTTGATATCTACGGGGCGCCGAATGGGACTCTTGTTGTTTTGTACTCGAAATTCAATTTTGTACGGACAAAAATGAGTAATATCGGCCTCATTTGAAATAAGATTTCTCAGTCTATTAATAATATTATGAAGTCTTCACACTAAATCCTGTGTTATACCAGGAGGACGATAATTAACCGCATTTTGTCATGTCGGATACTTTTATAACTTACTATTCAGTTAAGGGTTTGCTCATTGTTGAAGGACGTACGCAGGACTTTGGGAATGTTCGGAGAGCCGACAACCTTGCTTCGGAAGTTGTGAGATAACTAATATCCGTCAGAGACATGACGTGGATGTGAGCAGCTATATGTCACCGTACGGCCTTCAACAATGAGCAAATTGATTGTTGAGTTTATGAGCTTCAGTCCTTGCTTGGAAGTTGGTTATCGCATTGGCAATCGTACTACAAAATTTATTTTTTATAAGTTAAGATATCATTAGAATGCGCTTCCTTGTTTTAAGAATTACGTAAGAGATCTGAAGATGTAATAAAATTGTTTCTGTGCTGTCAAAAAGAAGTTCCTCTTATTATTCTTGTGTTATGAATAGAACCATATCAACTGTTTAAAAAAAATGCATAAAAAGGAAGCAATTCACCTAATGAAAGCATGAAACTTCCAAATATAATGTCTATCCACATTTTTACCAAACAGATTGTATAAATACAAGGCGAAACTACTTGTTCAGTTCAAAGATCAAATAATGAGTACGTACAGTTCAAGGGAATACGAAATCGAGCAAACCGTATCTTTCTTTGGTTATTTTTATGCATTAAGTGAACAATAGGGGCTAACTGCTGGCCATTCCAAATTAGCCCCTTCCACAGTCGAGATGGTTTTGGGTTATTGTTCTATCTTATGTATTTGTAGATTTTTTATCCATTGTTGTTTGTCGTTTCGGTCGTCATATTTGTCGTTTTCGTCATGCTTCTATGTTTTATAGTTATGTCTTATTTTCTTCATCTTGTGAATTTAAGATAACCCGTTTTGTATCGTTTGTTTTCCTTTTACAAACATGATTTTGCTAGTTCGAATTTATTCCGAAAGCGGAAAAGACTCATATTAAATGTTTACTTTGATTGTTTTGATTTTATGTGTTCCCTTATCTTGGTATTTCTTCGTCATACAAGTAACCATATTGACCGTGTATGTGTGTAGAATTTAGATAGAATCTTGACAAATAAGAATAATATGGAGATAATTATGAAACTGTGTATTCTATGGTTTATAGGTTTGTTAGTTTTATTTTTTATGAAACACAAATGATTACAACAATATAAATAAAAAAGAAAACCAACTCTGTCGATAATTATAACTTGCTTTGCACAATGTCATTGGTATACCACAGGCTATACATAAAAAAGAAAACCAACTCTGTCGATAATTATAACTTGCTTTGCACAATGTCATTGGTATACCACGTACTGGTTCATATGGTACCGTAGTGCAGATTTATATGTAGTCAAGGAAAAAGGTTAATTATTTGGTCAGAATTGTGGAGTTGAAATAGCTTTAGCAACTGAGAGTAACGACAGTAATTTCATAGTCATACTTTGCATCCTTCTGACAGTCTGGTTTTCTTTGTGTACATTGAATTACAAACTCCCCAAAAAGGTTGTGCCAAATACGGAAAAGGTCATTAGTACCTTAGGGTAGAAAAGAACAGTAACTTCACAAATCTGAAATTTAATTGTATGTCAACACAGAAGTGATAACTACTCGGCACTTTATGCTTTCGGAGTAGAAACGACCAACAGAAGTGGCATCGAACTAGCGGTTGTAAAAAGTCATTAAAGATACCAGACTTATAATCTTGATACACCAGACGAGAGCTTCGTTTACATAAAAGTTAAACTAAATAAGAAGTTGAAGAGCATTGTAAACCAAAACATCACCCGATGACGTGTAGTTGTTTATTGCTTGTCCTTTGTTGAATAATTGTGTTATTACCAAAATACGACATCTGCTTATTCTACATTTAAAAATACATATGAGTCCATAAGAGTCTATATAATAAAAATACCAAGTTTTAGGTCGTCCTTTGTCTTAAAAAGTTTGGATAACACAAACAGAAACTTTTAAAGAGAGCAGAAAGATACTCAATGGATATTCAACCCCAAACTGCAAACAAACTGAGAATGCCATGACAAAACTCAATATAAAACAACAAAAAGACAAACATATGTGCAAAAAACACAATATAAGTTGTGCAATCAAAAGCATGCCATCAACACCAAATTCTCAAAAAAAAAGAGAACGTAAGAAGCAATTCATGTTTGAGATAACACCTCCACACCTCCACATGACCATGCACGGTTTAACCAAGAAGAATCAATCTTCCAACTTTATGATGTAGAGCAATAGACGAACAGAACATACGATTTAAGAAAAGTACATAAAAGCACTTTAAAATAATGATTAAAGTTTTGATTAAAAAACAAACAAATGAAGAAAAGAATACTAGTAGTATTCAATATTATACATTACCAAAGAATGTAGATTGTTGGGGAGAGTAGCTTTGGATCTAGAGTTAGATGCCTTCTTTAGAAGACTTAGCGTGAACTTGGGCCTGTCATTCAGTTGTTGTCGTTTGTTGATGTGCTACATATTAGTTTTTTTTAGCTTTCTCGTTTGAATTGTTTTACATTTGTCATTTCGTGGCCTCTGTCATTTGGTCTCTTGTAGAGAGTTGTCTCATTGGCAATCATTCCACATCTTCTTTTTTATATTTGTTGATCTGTGTAGGACGCATCGGTTTTAATGCTTCTCGAAACATTTTAATTTGTATATTTACAAGCGGGAATATAAAAGATTTTGTATTGCACTGAATTGAGTAATAAACGTATACATTGTATATACTTATAATTCTGTTAGTACCGCTGCTCCTTAAAGTAAAGTTTCTGCGAAAAGTACAGCATTTCTTAATGTTTCTCTTACCTTTTACAGGAATAGTGTTTACTATCAACTTTTCAGGTAAGTGTTAACTATCAACATTTCAGGTAAGTGTTTGCTCCAGTTAAAATACCTTGATTTTGAACAGAGTTGTCGCTTTTTGCAAATTAGCGTATACAAGTATAAAAGAGTGATGTAAGTAGCACATTTATTTAGGGTAGTTTTTCACGAGGCAACAGAAGATAATCAGAAAGATTACATTATATTTCCCAGCAAACATCTCTACACGAAATTTATCAGGTTTCAGTAAAGGTTTAAAATTGCAATACGAATTTTTGTAAGTGGTTATTAGTTTTATGTTATATACATGTCGCATGAGAAATATTAAATTTATTTTGGTTGAATTGATACTGAATTGTGAGCACGCATTTGTAAATTTCCGAGTAAAACAGTTTGTATTTGTATTTGCTATCAAGACTTCCTAATTTGAAAAATAATCAGTAAATTTGTAAAAGTGATGCAGTTTATAACTTATTTCCTCATTATTATAAACATTGTAGAATTAATGTATTACACTGTTTTAATTTACAACTTATGCGTTTCCTCAGTTGTAGAAAGCACAAAAACTTGTCACAGTCCAGCAACAAGTAAGTATAGCTGGAAATGTGTTTTGAAAAAAAAAACCAGATTCATTCACCGAATACAATAATTAAAATTGTGAATATTTTATATACAGTATATGTTGCTACACATTTTCATCACTATCCAACATCAGCATCTGGTCATTTCCTAGACCCAACTTCTCCCATACAATGTTAATTTATTTTAAAAACAGCTTTGTCATCTTTTTGTTCGTGACGCTTACTACTAGATTGATTTTTTAATCACGTTTCAATTAATGTATGCATTGTAGAAAAGACACATTTTATTGATACTACTGTTCCCAAGTTTGGTTTGGCGCCAGAAAACGAGTTTAACCCCTCTACATTCTGTATGTGCCTGTCCCATGTCAAGAGCCTGTAATTCATTGGTTGTCGTATGTTCACATTCATTGGTTTGTACATACATCGAACCGGTTTTTTTTACTGTTTTAAGTGGCTCGTTAGTAAAGACCATACAACTGTACCTGTAGCTGCTTGTTCTATGAGATTTAGTTTCTAGTGGATAATTGTTTCATTGGCAGTTCTACCACATCTTCTTATTTTCTATATCATTTTCTATATCATAAACCTCTTTTCATGCCTATTTCTAAATGTGTAGTCTATTTTCGAAATGAAACATTTTAAAATATGAAGGGAAATCAGATGTCAACTTATACTAGTATGTCATTTGGTCTCTGGTTGAGAGTCGTCTTATTGGCAACCGTACCATAGATTCTTATTTTTATATTTACATCCGTCAAACAATGCAGCAATCAGATTTGAGTTTGATGATCGAACCCAAAATATTCAATATTTAAATTCAGTAATAATGCAACTTTAATATTCAAATCAAAATTATCTATGTTTGTCGTGAATTGAGAAAGAAGTCCTCAATAACATTAAGAAAACGTGACTAGTAAATGCAAAATCTCTAACTTTTTTGTTAAATATTTTGACTTGTGAATTACCATGTTTATTATGGTTGCCATGTTGTGAAGCATATTTACCGCAAATTTGTAAATCTGATTATCAAAAGTATCATGAAAAAGTAAGGACTTTGTCCTCTTTCACAAGTAACATCCACCAAAAATCGCCAGCGTCTTTATTGCAATATGCTGCTTTATTTCAGTATCACTGTGTAAATCATCGTCTGATGATGTTGACAACAGTCATACCCACTGTTATGTAAAGAAAGTGTACACTGCGCATGGTTGGTTCATAGAAAGGGGCGGTACAAATGAATCTGTATGCATCACCAATGCTGGGATGAGCACCATTAACAATCCGAATTGTAGGGCGACAACAACCCCACCATGGACTACATGTTATGATTGCTGTCAACAAATCAACTGTGACACTGCTAGTGTGTATTGTAATGCTCAAGATGTTATTAATCCAAAATACATGCCCTTGTATATGAAAACAGGTAATCGATATTTTTTTTTTAATTTCAACATAAAGATTGGCAGTATAATTAGTTATATTTATTCTTTATATTAAGTCACTCGACCATCCATTTTCCATGCAAATAACTTTTTATCAGAACATTTGATATTTCCAAGCAAAAAGTCATTCGAATATACTCATGCTCTATACTTCATGATCATACTATATAAAAAGCGAATTCATATCGATATACTATATGTTGGTGACCTTCTGCTGTTGTCTGCTCTATGGTCGGGTTGTTGTCTCTTTGGCACATTCCCCATTTCCATTCTCAATTTTATACTAGTATATATTTATATACATCATGTATATTATTTTAAATTATACAACTATTGATATGCATTGCATTTCTTTACAGGTAGACACCAGCTATAACAAGGTTGTGAACTGATATGAAAGAGTTGAAAAGTAATTACAGACAAAGTAATGAAAATACAATTTGTTACGGAGAGAATTATTTGTATTGCTTAATTATCAACAAATGCATCAGCAATATTCTAACACAACAAACCAACAAAAAAGAACCTGGCTGTTCCAATTCTCGAACCGGGGTTGTTTTTAGGCATATCTTGTTATTTTTTTGTCAATTGAAAAATGGAGTGTTGATAGCAGACCTTTGCTACTAGCTGTTAAATTCCTTCACAACAATACTATTCAAGACTCGAGGCAAGTTAGATCCAGTTGTAATATCACCTGGTTATAGTTGGACTGTATGTATGTTGCCCTCAAGAATCATTGGGTTAAAACAATGACATACAGGAACATTTTCTATAGTCTAATAGTTCAGAAGTTAGTTTGTCGTTGTCTTCTCTCGTTTTCATTTTTCCATAAAGTTTTTTTTTCTGAAAAAAACTAGAAAAACAAAAGAAAAACCCTACTTTTTTACTGCTATAATACTACAAAATCTAACCATACAATTGTTTATCAACATACACATTACAACCAGAGTTAATAATTTTAATACAAATATCAGTCTGTAGCAACAATAAAAATATTCATAACTTCCTGCTACATGTATACCCAAACACGAAAACACTACCACAATGATATTAGTCTGTAGCAGCAATCACAATACCGAGAGCACTAATAGCAAAACTCAAGCACGAAAAAGCTACAACAAACAACACCATAGTTTTCTGTTCGTGTCCTCTTTTCGTAAACATATAAGCCAGTGAATACAACAGTATCATTGCTATTGCTGATGATGATAGTACTATCGATCCAATCACGGCAATATGCTTATTTGGTACATTTAAATGGTATGATAATTGTACAATCTCAGCAATATAGTTGACAAATAGAGCACTTCCAAAACTTAGTAGTGTCATATTGAGCGTAGTCTTTACATTTACTGGCTTCTCTCCTTCTTCTCTAAATCTATCATCATCGGACATTTTCATCTAAACAAAAAAAATAAACCTTTAAGTGACGTTATGCATAATTTTTTTAACATCAAATATATAATATAGGTGTGTCGGCTTTAACTAATTTAAGAATAATAAGAAGTTTCGTTTATTAATACATAAACAGACAACTAGTTATCAGTTAAAACTAATAATGTAACGTGAATAAAGAATTGTTGAGGTACAACTTATGTATCATAAAAATGTCAAATATATGACACACATTTTGTACCCTCAAATTCTAGATAAAGTAATTGTAAATAGTTATCAAAGGTACAAAAATGTACCAGGCTTATAATTTGATACTTCAGCTTTTCGTCTAAATAAGACTCATCAGTGACGCTCAGATCAAAATAGTTAGAAAGCTAATATTCCAAAAATCTATGCCTGGGATAAGAAAATCCTGAAGTGTTTCGAATAATTTACACTGATGTAAACAGTAAATTTCTAAAAATGACCATATAATATTGTTTAAGGACCAAGTCAACGTATTTTTATTATGATGTATTTTTTCATGTTCACATAATGTATCGGTATTGCAACTATTGATTCAGTATTAAAAAATATATGGAATAAGACCCATCTTCTAGATATAATTTTTCAAAGCCTCAAACTCACTTTTAACAATTTATCCCTTTTGAACTTTACCTCAATTTCTGAAATTGTGCATCAGTTTTGTAAATCAAATATGCGTGTGTACTTCGAGTCAAACCCTTACCAACAGACTTTAAAAACATTATACTCATAGTATGAGCTTTTTTTTTTATCACTGTTTCATATTAAGGGACGGGCGAAAGCTAGCAAACATGATTGACCCTGCATACCACATTATTTCCGAAGCAGAACTCGTAATTCAGTAATATTCGTTGGTTGCTGTTTGTCCTATTCATATTTTGTTTATAGTTTTATATAAATAAGGCCTTGGTTTCTCACTTGAATTGTTTTACATTTTGTCATGTCATATCGCGCCTTACAGCTTACAGTTTGAATTTTGCTCATTGCTGAAAGGGTACACTTACGGGGACATCTACTTCATTTGATATCTGGTGGATAGCTGTCTCTTAGGTAAACATACCAAATATCGAAAGTTTTATATCTTTAATTCTTTGTGATAAAATTGTTTTATTCGCACTTGTTTAGGAAATGTACATTTTCCAAACAAAACAGTTTTTAGTTATAACATATTCATATCAAGTTTATTTGAATATTCCAAAAACTTGCTTCAGCGATTCATTTAGTTTTGCAATACTTTCTTGAAAGGAAAGTGAATATTAAAGTGAATATTTTAAAATGATAATCGTAATTCAACACAGTTAAAGTTACCATACATATCTACCAAATGAGGGCCCTCATGGGGTTTTTGATTATGTGATTACTTGACCGTTTTTTTAATGATTATTTGATTATTAAGCCAAATATTTCATGATTATTTGATTACCTAGGACTGTATTTTTAGTTTATGATTATTTGATTACTAAAGATAAGCAAATATTTAATGATTATGTGATTATATTGGCAAAAAAATGGTGATTATGTGATTACTAGGACCCCCCCCCCCCATGAGGGGCCTCCCAAATTATTTGCTAATTCCATTTATATAGTTCCATAAGTTTTAATTGAAACAAATTATATTTCAGTAATGTGATTTTCTTTAAATCGAATTTAAGTATGTTGAGTAAATATGAAACCTAACTGAACGTTTAACAGCCAGCCATCGTCATCATAAATTTAAAACATCTAAGGAACCCTTAGATGTTTTAAATTATTTCGTATTAAAAAAAAATATAAGACTTACCCCAGGGTCAATGAAATATACCTTTTTAGTTTCTTCCAGTTTGACTATAAACGTCTTCACACAATATATGCAAATCGAAATAAACACAAATTTGTTTCTTAAGATTTATTTTCAACACACCTATTTACAAAATATCCACTAACCGTATAATATAAATATCATAAAACAATTAAATGTATTTACCTCAGTAAGTTGCTGAATTAATCTGAATATAAGCAAAGACACGATGGGCCATTATCAGTAAAAGTGTTTGTCTTTAAATTTCAGATATTTTTATTGTCTTTAAATGAACTTGGGTTTGGTTTGCTGTTTTAAAGTGTTAAGTATAGAAGGAGTAGATAAATAATGAACTAAGAGACCATGGAGACCGTACAGGTAAAATCACTTTCTGTAGGCAATGAATATCGTTTTTGTACTTGAGGTGGATGTGTTTTTGAGGAGTGAAAGTATTCACTTTTATGCAGTTAAAATATGAAATAGAACTCATTAAACTTTTGTCAGTACTCGGTGTACACACATTGTGCTTGAAACAAATGCAATACACATTGATCCATCTTGAAAATACACCGACCAATTTAGCACATTATGACTCCGTGACTGCAGTTGCTAGGGAGACACTACTATAGATATTTTACACACTTTCACATATATCTCGAATTACAATCCCTGGACACCATCTTTCGAGACATGCCTCCTAGATATTTTAATAAGTCTTACCTGTGTCTCAAATTTCCTCTTCCCCAGAACTTTCAGATTCATCTTCAGTCAGATCACTGTCATCAGAATCTTCGTGCATACACGCGTAACATCGAAACTAAAAAAAATATGTGTTGAAACCAGATGTTTTGCGATCATGTAAAATAATTAATGTTACAATTTTTTACATGTTTTTATTATAAAAAGGTGTACGATGCATATTTTTTGTGGTTCTTATTTATATATCATAGAATGAAGATAAATGTTTAAGAGAGAGAAAACCAAAGATTCATAATACATTCAATACACCGTTTAGTTGACATAAGGAACCTTTATTGCGTTATAAACTAAACAGTGGTACTTCTAGAGTAAACACATAACTTCACTCAGCTATTTTCTGTTCATTGAGATTTTTGATCACGTTAAGCCTCTGTAATTGTTTTTTTTATGGATTGTTTTCAAATAACCATAAGTGTTAATTTCTTTAAGGCTTTTCAAGCTATTGGTTTCCAGTGTTCCTTGTAAAAACCCTAAGGTCATACAAAATTAGTCAGAACTCGGAGTGAAAAGTTTGTGCTCGATATTGTTAGTTTACTTACATTTACATCTTCCCAACATTCAAAACAATACCCGAATGGACATCCCTTTGTTTTACACCTTACGAAACGTAAAGATTCGGGTTCGCTACAGATTAAACAGGTTTCCTTGGCAGACTCAAACCTTTTCAACCAACCGCAAAGTGCTGGGAATTCCTTACGAAAGCTTCCTAATAAACTCGTTTTCTTCTACAAAATATATAAAAAAAATGAGAAGTGAATTATGATTCATAAATGTAATTTTATTTTTCTTCTTAAAGAATATTCGGATAATAAAGTCTTACAAGTTATTTCGAAATGTAAAAATACATTTTAACTACTAAGCATTAAAGCGGGGCTTCAATCTTATATTACATCTATCAATCAATTTCTATCATTTTGTAACAGCAAATTTTAATTCTTGAAGTGTGATAACTTACCGACAAAGTATTCTTTCGTGCATTTCTTCTCACTTGATGTCTCATATGACGTGCATAGCCTTGTCTCTTTTTGTACAAATCATTAAAAAGATATAAAATCCTAGCCTTTTCTCTCTGAAGAATAAAGAAAGGCTCACCTAACATCTGGACTCAAATATTCAATATACGTAAATATCTTTCGAAAACTAAAAAAATTTACGCACTATTAATGAAAAAAAGGCATAAAACAACTCTCTGAGCTTTCTTATTTTGAAATTTCAAAGACTTTAAATTTCAAATTAGGTTTATTATCGAAAAAAAAGATTAATCTAAATAGTTTTTGAAATTGAACCAACTTTTCTAACAAAGGAAAAACAAAAATGCAGTTGACACACGGAACAACAATAAATGAAATAATCATTACGATTTTTCATATTTTTTCGTTGCTAATTGTCATATTTGCCAGGACAATTTAAGTCCTCGCTCATTATACAACAGTACCTTTCTATAGAAGAATGCGGCAACAAGACGTCTAATCCTGAGTCCATAGGATTCTACTATCATCAATAACCAAACAGCACCAAAACAACCGTAGATGTAAAATATATATTTATTATCCATGCTTACTGGTCTTGGAAGGCATTCTTGAAAAATATAATTGTATAAAATTTGTTTAAATTCTTTAAAATGTATAAAGTCTAAATATTTCTATATTTATTGTTTAGTTGTGAGCACTTGTCTCCATCCTAACCACTGTTTTAATGAAGAGCAGTGTTTATTCCTGGTATATGATTATTCCTATAATATTTCAATGAATTGCTGCATCATATAGAGGCTCCTTTGATAACGGAGGCGCAATAATCGATGAATCCAGTATCGGTGCCTTGACATTTTGGTATTTCTTCATTGGAGTATGTGTAGGCTTAAATTATGTCTCGCATATTAGTTTTGCAATTTACATTTTTTTTTCAATTTTAATTAGCAGGCGGTTATCGAACTAGATGCATAATAACAATACCGCCAAGTTTGGTCCAATTGAACAAGTTATTTCGAAGAACGTTTTTGTAAAACGGGTTAGTTGCACAATATCGACAACAGAAACCAAGAGACGGGAAAAGAGCAAATCATCCTTTGGATGAGCCACTTCACCAAATATTACACAGTGAAGTCATAAACCTTGCTATTCTTACCAGTGTTGTCGTATATTTTTTTCCTGACTAACGTTCTTTGCTAATTTAAGACTTTACTTTCACAGATTCGATGCCTCTTAATTATGACTACTGTTGTAGTTCAAAGTTTCAAATAAGAATTGGTAGTTTTTACCGATGTTCAAATCAAGGCAACAGTATTTAATGATGTCCTACCATCGTAATATCGATTAAGAAAAAAGACACACCAATGTAAAAAATTAGATAAGACAGACTGTCTACGTCAAAAAGGTAAGCTCCTCATGATATGCATACATCACTCGCCATGCCAAAAAAAAAATGTCACATTCGGTAATAGGATATAAACTCGTAAACCAATTTTGAATATGCAAAACGAAAAACAGCCTTGGGGAAATAGCATTGACACCAAACGGAGAAATATCAGATAAGTTTTCTGTCTTACACGTATCATCTACCAAGCCGATCCTATCATGCCACACTGTCATTATAAGACACAGTTGGTGAATATAGATACGTTTTTTCAATGCTTATAGAGATACTTACCATAGTTGGTACTGACTTCATTAACTTCGTGTTTTGCATCAAAACTTTTAATAAACATCCTTACAATGTTTGACATGAAGCCCTTGCCGAAAACTTGCACCATTATATGATGTTTTCCTACAGTAAAGAACCATTTGAATCACAGTAGGTTAGAAATTCTATGACACAATCTTTTTATTCTGGCAGACCCTAACTTTTTTTTTATATTCATTTTCATTTGTCCATTGTCGGTGGAAAATGTGAAAAAACAAGTTATTTACGCGAGTGTTAAAATACGCGCATTTTTTTCAAATAGATAACTCATATTTTATTCCCAAACCAAAATGGTCTTAAACACATAACTGTACTAAAATGCCATTTAAAAAGAAAACAACACTATTATAATTATCAGGATAAGCTTATATTAATATGATGCCAAATGTTAGGCAAACCCTGTTTGAACGCTAGACTGTAGTGGTGAATTGGATTCTATTTATTAAAGAATTGAAAGAGAAAGCCTGTCAATGATTTGTTTTGAATGTTTATTTTTTATCAACAATGTGTATCATAGTACTGAACAAGTTTTCAATCAATACATTTTGTACCTAATGTTATCATATTTGACATTCAAACAGTACAATAGAAACACAAAATCTAGTTATTTGAAAAATTAATTAACCAACGATTTAAATATAATCAGAATTCCTCCTTGAAAAAAATATGGAGCTCTTAAAGGTTTATTTGAGGAATTAATATACTGGTATTGGACAAAATGTTTTAAATGGGTTCTTTGCGTTGCTTTCTACTTCAAATGTACATTTTTGTCTATTTCTAACATATGTACTACGATTTAGTAAATAGCTTTAATTGAGTAAGGTTTTGTTGAAATATAGAAAGAACAAAATAAAGAGTCAAAACCTGATAACCTGCAGAATTGGAAATCGTTTACTATGTTTCTAATTGTTTCAAACAATTAGTGATATCTTCCATGCATGTAATAGACATCATTCACACCTGTTACTCCGTATCGCTCAACATGTTCAAATATATTGATTTGGCTGCCTAAACTATCTGAACTTACAAGTACAAAAGCACTAGTTTTGGTAGGTCAAAACTGTATGAACATATTCAGTAGAATAACCGTTTCACAAATGTTATCGGATATGTTCCTTATGTCGTAACTACAATTCCCTTCCCTTTCATGAATGTGACCTACCAAATAAAAATATTTACCGGATTTGTTATTACATAAGAAACACGACGGGTGTCACATGTGGAGCAGGATCTGCTTACCCTTCCGGAGCACCTGAGATCACCCCTAGTTTTTTGGTGGGATTCGTGTTGTTATTCTTTAGTTTTTTATGTTGTGTCATGTGTACTATTGTTTGTCTGTTTGTATTTTTCATTTTTAGCCATGGCGTTGTCAGTTTATTTTCGATTTATGAGTTTGACTGTCCCTCTGGTATCTTTCGTCCCTCCTTTTGAGACAAATATAATAAAGTGATGATTAAATATAGTCAGGAAATTTTGCGACCCGCATTGTATTAGACTTAAAACTTTTGGACGGCAATTACACTTTCTTACCAAACTGTGCGTAATCCACTCTGCTATGACGTCTTATTATATCCATCACTGTAAACAGGAGATAGTCGGAGTAAAGGACAACACCAGTAATCAAACATCGCATCAATATCATGAAAGTTCCTTTATTCTTAAAGGAGAAAATAAAATGATATGAAAACGAATGAAGCATAAAAGGTACTATTATCAAATAATGAACTAAATATGATTAAAGTTACATGTTATATGTGAAGAGTGTGGTCAAGAAACGTATTTTTTTCCGAAAAATGTTTTAAACTTGGGAATACGTTGTTGGTTTTTTTTTAATAAATGTCAACCGATTGTAAAGTAGTAGTTTTCAGGGGGTATTTACAAAATCTTTACTGAGTAAAAAATCGAAATTAACACCGTTTTTGATATATCAAGCACTCCTTCGCTAGATATGCGTATGTTGTAAATTTATATTCATAATTTCGTGTTTCACATAATCATTACAACTTTTAACTCAAAATTTGGTAAACAACTTTGATACGCAACATTTATATTAAAATTTTCAACCAATTTTTTACTACCAAATTTTTTTGTTATATTTACACTATCTGGTTCCCTATTTATATCAGTGATATCAGTTATATAACTGTACCAGCACTAAATTGTCACCATGTTTGCATAGAACAATATATGTTATTTTCTAGAAATACCGATTAAGTCTTTGAAACTTAAGTGGCATCTGCAATTTTATTTCTTAATAATATTAATTTAAATGATATTAATTCTGTTCCATCTTATTCGTTGATCTGCATACAATAATATTGTCCATACCAGTTGCACTATTTAACTGAGACATAGTAATATAATGTCTCATTTCTTGCAAACCTTTTTATAATGTCTGCCTGCATTGTACGTATTGATTGGAAAATAAAATCAAAAACTAGCAAAATACATTGCAATAAAATGAAAAAAATAATCGGAAATATATGTATGTATATATGTAACACTCCCAAACGTGTCCTTCCCCCCAAACGTGTCCGATTCTCCCAAACGTGTCTTTTCTCCCTAAACGTGTCCGAAATGTACAATATTTCCTAAACGTGTCCGATTTCATAACCCCAAAACATGTCCGATAATTGTTATTCGCCAAATCGTGTCCAATATTTAACGCCAAAACGTTACACGTCTTTTAGTGCTTTTACAAGTATCTCTTAAATAGAATCGCTGATAACGTTCACGGCAATTCTATGATGGGAGACACACGTGATGAAGATGTCATTTATCAGATTAAGTTAGTTCGATGTAGGTTTTTAATGATTATAATAATTGCAAAATTAATCTGTTATTATTAAGTAACTTTGACTGCAGTTGTTTATTGTCCAGTTGCAAGTATTTCATATTCGTTTAGAGCGAACATACACATAGTTCTGGAGTTGAATTAATCGTTAACTTTGATAATTTTTTTGTACTTATAAACTCCGATGATGCCTTTTATATTTATCCGAATATTGCATGGCGGGGTTTTAACAGTATTTTTTTTTACTTTTGTCAATAGTTTGTGTGTATTTCAAAAACCCATCAAATTATAAACTTGTTATCCTGGTTTTTAATAAATTTTAGGTTTCCACCATCACTAAAGACACACGATAAGAAACATAACGTCCAGTGCCAAATATTTCATGCATAAGTTTTATAGATTACTGTTATGTGATCAACGCCGGTTTTAAATGCAAATTTATTTTGTAGTGTATAAATAAACTTTAGAATGTTGATTACGTATTGTCCAGTTGCAAGTACTTTATGCATATTTAGAGCGCACAATAGTTTTGCAAGTTTTAATGTTTTTACAGTTGTACTGTACACATTAACTTTAAACTAAACTTTAAACTGATGATCGCGTATTATCCAGTTGCAAGTATGTCATGCATATTTAGAGAGAACATACAAGTTTTAATGTTTTTGCAGTTCTATTTAGAGAGAACATAGGCTACCTGTTATTTTTTTATTTTATTTTTTTTACATTTTAACATACATGTTTTAATGTTTTTACTGTTCTTTTGTTAAGATAAACTCTAGACTGCTGGTTGCATATTGTCCAGTTGCAAGTATTTCATGCAAATTACAGAAAACATACAAGTTTTAA
Source organism: Mytilus edulis (assembly GCF_963676685.1). Taxonomy (NCBI): domain Eukaryota; kingdom Metazoa; phylum Mollusca; class Bivalvia; order Mytilida; family Mytilidae; genus Mytilus; species Mytilus edulis. Next base: position 12,182,382 of record NC_092345.1, read on the forward strand.
TGTTTTTTTCAGTTCTACTGAATAAATTACCTTTAGACTGTTGATTGCGAATTGTCCAGTTGTTAGTATTTCATGCATAATTAGAGAGAACATTAAAGTTTTAACGCGCAGAGAAAGGGACACTTTGACCCGTTAACTGTACTGTTTAACTCAACATGTTTGCTTACAATTTACAAACGAAATAGCCGAAATGACGCCCCCACTTTAAGCCAGTTTAATTGTTCCGTTTTGAAAAAGTACTAACGTGCTTATGTATATTTTTAATGAAATGGTAAAATTAGTATACGTTGATGAAATAGCAATAACCAAATAACGCTTGATATGACACGTTTTGGGGATTGGACACGTTTGGGGGTTAGTTGAGAAATGGACACGTTTAGGCGTTTATACAAATGACACGCTTTGGCGCAGTTTTAAACTAGACATGTTTGGGGGAATCGGACACGTTTGGGGGGAAGGACACGTTTCTGAGTGTTACATATATAAAAATGATTTTTACTTTCCTACCTTGAAGTATATGAATAGATTAATTATAACTTGACAAAATAAAGTTCAAATACTTATAATAATACAGTTCAACAAGACATCAAAATTATTACTAATTTCTTCTTTTCCGCTGACATGAGCTTTGGACTCCAGGGGAACACCAAACACTTCTTTTCTGACTTTTTCAGTGGTAATAATCCACGTTTTTCCTGCAAAGTTGAGGTTGTAAAAAGATATATGACACAAATATGAACGGATTTTGAATGGAAACACAAAAATAGTTCAAATTCTTCACAACATTTGTAAGCGGCAATCTAATATTAAAAAGATGAAACCCGTTCCTATATTGATCTCCAAAAACAAAACACTTACCTCAATCAAAATAAAAGTTGTTATAGTCGAGAAGTCTACGTTCATAACCACCTCAAGGATATCGTAGAAGCGAGTTCTCCTCGATTATTGGATTCTCTGATCCAATTTGCAGTCGGATCAAGCCGAAGAATGTTAAATTGGTATTTGCTGCTTCCATGTAAGAAATCGTCTTTTTTGATTAAGCACCAAGACTGGTCGGCTAAAACGCAGAGTAATGTATTCGGATAATGTCTAATACTAAGACTCAGCGTGTAGGTCTTGTACAAAGCATAGTTTAAAATCATATCAAATTAATGTGTTCTTGTTTGTTTGGCTGTGAGATTTGTTCAAGTATGCAGCCATAAACAGTCAAAATATGGACGTTAAATACGATCGGTGCCTCATTTTAAGACAATGCCATGTACTATGTACATTAAAAACTCTTGCAATATATCTTTAAGGGGTTCGTAGAAGGCCTGTTGAAAAGCAAACATTTCTGTCCCATTCCAATTTACCTTAATTTTCAAATGGGAGTCTAAATTTTCCGAACTTCATCCTGGATGGACTCTTTTACAGGATCTACCTTTACATTTTAAAAACAAAACATGATTCGGACGATGTCTTTAATTTACTTAATGGTCACTTCATCAAAAAAAGGTGAATACTATATATGATAAATGCAAACATTTTTTGTTGTTGACGTCATTGTCAAATTCAAAATCAACAATGTTTTGTGGCAATTTTGTAAAAGATTTAGTAATTTTTTAGTTGTATTTTTAGTCATTTTTGTTTTGAGAGTCTGTGATGCATGTTTGCACAGATTTGGCGACTGGATCCCAAATTGTGTACTTATAACATATAACGCATGTTGCCAATACAGAATGCTTAGTTAGCTATAAAACTAGTTTTAAACATTTCTTTTTTGGACTCTTTTACAGGATCTACCTTTACATTTTAAAAACAAAACATGATTCGGACGATGTCTTTAATTTACTTAATGGTCACTTCATCAAAAAAAGGTGAATACTATATATGATAAATGCAAACATTTTTTGTTGTTGACGTCATTGTCAAATTCAAAATCAACAATGTTTTGTGGCAATTTTGTAAAAGATTTAGTAATTTTTTAGTTGTATTTTTAGTCATTTTTGTTTTGTGAGTCTGTGATGCATGTTTGCACAGATTTGGCGACTGGATCCCAAATTGTGTACTTATAACATATAACGCATGTTGCCAATACAGAATGCTTAGTTAGCTATAAAACTAGTTTTAAACATTTCTTTTCTTCGGAAGTCATAAATATTGCAGTTGGTTTTTTTTTCTTCTTCTTCCATTTACAAATTAATGTTGTGTTTAACATTGACTATGCGAAAATAGTAGCCAGAGAGAGTATTGTCTCTCATCCTGGGTACTTTTTTCCATAGTCAATATTAAACACAACATTAATATCTTTATTTACTATTTTACTATTTTACTATTTACTTTATTTACTATTTTACTATTTTTATTGACTGTTTACTATTTTAAATAGTGTTAATTATGTATGCCTATAAAAAAAATGCTTTTTAGTATGGAAAGAGGCTCTTTATGTAACTCTGCATACATATATGCTGTCTTAAAGAAAAGGGATTTTGTCTACTTGACTGTTAGAAAGAGTTACAAATAAATAAATTCAAAAGTATGCGTTTTGAGGTGAAATTATTGATTTTAACATTATCTGAATATTAATTATTATTGACTAGTTAAACAAGTAGCATTTTGCTAACATTGTAAGTTGATACTAAAGGTTGTCTTAAACTTGTTATGGGGTACTTTATTTTGCTCGTTGTTGAAGGCATTGAGTCATGTTGACTTCAGATGAAGAAGTACCAAAAAGGCATCGAGTCAGAGCTTTGATTGTCCAGTATTGATTTAGATTTTGTCTAAACATGGTTTACTCCATACCCCTTCCATTCCATTCTCATTAACATTTTCCATAGTACTCAATAACTTACAAAAAAGACAGTGATGTGGTCATAACTATTGATCTGTAACAAATGACTTCTAAAGTATTCAAACAGTTTTGGCTTCAACGGCAGTAAGCAGAACAAAAACGTTAAAACAGAAACTACAGTATTTTAAAGTCTCTTAAAATGTCAGAAAATTTTCAATGATATCTACTATTTTCCCCTTGTTCAATTGTTTGTCAGGCTTATAAAATCCAACCCACTTGTTTGTCAACGCAACTAAGCTCCGCCTTTGCACGTGAAACTGACAGTAACAATAGCCTGTTGCAACAGCAAGTCATACTATTTTCACAGTTAGTGCAGTTAACGTTATATATTTCTTTTAAAAACTATGCAAAAATAGAGCAATTTTACTATAGAAGGACAATCGTACAGGAAGTATACTAATGCTTGACAGAATATAATTTTGTTAGTTTTTAAGATTTTTCCCTTTTTGAATTTGTCTTGGAATTCGATATTTGTGTTATTCTGTTTTATTCTTAGTTAATTGACAGTTCAAAAGAAGGAAAGATATTAATGTTAAAGTGGCATAGTGTCATATCAAAGGATTTTACAAAAAGGCTTATGTAGCTGATGTACGTTGTTCCAATAAACACGTAAGTAAACTATCAAAATATACTATAGATTACCTGTGCATTCCTTCTCTTGTCAATATGTTTAAAGTAGTCTGAGACGTAAATATTGTCAAAGCTGAAGTCTGACAAATATTTTTTGTTATACTTGTACGAGCTGGAAAAAAACATGAATGTAATCATTTATCCTACACGATCGTGGGATATTGTGTGTAGTTCGAAATCATATCATATAAGTGGTGTTTAGCTCTGGTTTGGTGGACGTTTCGTCTCCGAGGGTATCACCAGCCCAGTAGTCAACATTTCGGTGTTGACATGAATATCAATAATGTGGTAATTTTTATAAATTTTCCGTTTACAAAACTTTGAATTTTTCGAAAAACTAAGGATTTTCTTAACCAAGGGATAGATTACCTTAGCCGTATTTGGCACAACTTTTTGGAATTTTGGATCCTCATTGTTCTTCAACTTTTTACTTGTTTTGCTTTAAAAATAGTTAGATATGAGGTCACTGATGAGTCTTATAGTTATGTAGACGAAACGCGCGTCTGGCGTACTAAATTAAAATCCTGGTACCTTTGATAACTATTTACACCACTGGGTCGATGACACTGCTGGTGGACGTTTCATTCCCGAGGGTATCACCAGCCCAGTAGTCAACATTTCGGTGTTGACATGAATATCAATAATGTGGTCATTTTTATAAATTTTCCGTTTACAGAACTAAGGATTTTCTTAACCCAGGCATAGATTACCTTAGTCGTATTTGGCACAACTTTTTGGATTTTGGATGCGCATTGCTCTTCAACTTTGTACTTGTTTGGCTTTATAATTATTTTGATATGAGCGTCACTGATGAGTCTTATGTAGACGAAACGCACGTCTGGCGTCGTAAATTATAATCCTGGTACCTTTGATAACTATTTTGTCAAAGTTTTCTTTGATTTTGGAATTTTTGTTTTGTTTTATAAGCTCTTAAACTTATATCTATACATATTCCACAATTAAATGTCGAGTGCATCAATATTATCGCTGATCGACTTCTAGGGACTGTTTCAAATAAGTGAGAACATTTTATATCCAATTGTTCAACTCTTTACATTTCCCTAAATACGAAAGAATCAAAATATACTAGAAATGACATTCAAAATAAACTGAAATACTACAATATTGGATTCAAAAGCATCAAAGTATAGATTTTGGGATCGTCAACCCTTAACATTTTGGCAGGGTTCCCACCAATCGTGCAACAAAATATCCCCAAAAATGTTTTAGACAACTAGTAAAGCGATGACTATATATTGTCCAGAAATCTTTTCAAGTATTAAAATTAAATAAAAGATCTATAAAAACAACATAACATCAGAAGGATATATTTAGACGAGAAGCTTATCTGTAATGTGTTAACTTAAAATTCCCGTTACCATGTTAACAGGTGATGTCAATCTGGTATCTTTGAGCTCACGAAACGGCGATTACTAGTATTAGGCATTTCTCATCGTCATGCGTACGTGGATCATACCCAAGGTAGTGTAAAACAAAAAATAAGAAAGCTTAAGTTTTAATAATCATGCTTATTGATGAGGTTATTTTTGTAATATGACATTTAAGCCAAAATGGGTAGATATTAGACAATAACATAATCTTATTGCATCAAATGCATATTTTGACAAAAAATGTCTCCATAAATGATTCGAGGCAAAAAATAAACAAAAGTACCTTGAAAGTACAAAAAAAATATATTTTAGAAATATACCTGTAGATTACTCGTAGAAAGGTAAATCCAAGGAGACATTTTAACAGTTTCTTAAACATGTTGATTAACTGTTCTCGTTGTTTAAATTCATTCATCGTTCCTTTACGTATCTCCTCAACAGATGTGTAGTCAAGACCTTCTTTTGATTGGACAAGCTGTAATTAATTATTATCTATAGAGTACTAAGATAAATTTGAAGAATCTTCTTTAAATGTTTTTTTGTGTTAAATTAAAAATTCCGTGCTGTGTGATACGAGATATATCAATTCATGCAAGATGAAGATAACATGCCACAATCATAGGAGAATAACGTTGTACAGATTTCAAATATGTAGCCGTCACCTCACTACTACATTATACCGAAACGAGTAATGGTATTATATTTTTGAATTTAATTGACTTATGTAATTTGATGCAACCGCATACAAGTGAGAAGTTTAGCGCTTTTAAGCCAGGTTCAATTCACCATTTTCTTCATTTGAAAATGCATATACAAAGTCTGGAATATGACAGTTGTTGTCCAATCGTGTGATGTGTTTTATCATTTGATTTTGCCATTTGGTTAGGAACTTTCCGTTTTGAATTTTCCTCAGAGTTCAGTATTTTTGTGATTTTTATTTTTATTTTATTTTTTATAATATCATAAATTTATAAAAAAAAAGTTTATGGACGTTAAAGTTTCAAAAATTCAAGCAAATATTTTATGTGAATCAGTTTCAGAGAATGCCCTCATTTAATATACAAACCTTGTATTGTAAATTGACTTCAAAGTTTTCATCCATCACATTCACCATATCCTCAGAAGCCACATATGTCTCTCCAAATCCAGGTTCAACAACATCCATAGCATCACAGTCCATACCGGCTGCACCTGGGATCACTGCAAACATATAGTAACTGTTATGCTAGTGCATATAATACAAGATGAAGTTTACTTATTATGTTAAATGTTTTTTATAAGAATTAAACAGTTGTGTAAGTTTCTCAATGTTTATTAGGATTGGTATAAGCAGACAACAGCTAGAAAAGGCATGGCAACGTTAGCAACTAATATTCATGTATAAAACATATTTTCATTGTTAGATTTCAACATCTGAAATCTTTTTGTTTTAAAGTTTGTTCAACTATGTACATGGCTATTGGCTAGAACTGACATTGTGTAGGAGAAATGTTGGTATTTCTTTGCTACCTTAAACCTTGCAGCTACGATAAAGTCAATAGTTGTTGAAAGTGGCATTAAACACCAACAATCAATCAATCGATTAATCAAAAAGATGTAAACATCAAACATAATATTTTAAAAGTAGGTTACTAGTAACCTTTTTGGGAAAAAAATTGGTTGCTTATATAGGGAATCACTGAAGCCTGACTCGAGTGGGCCTACTCTTAGGTCAGTCAACGGGCCCCCACTTATGAAAATTTCTGGATCCGCCACTGATACTAAAACGAATAACGTTGGATAGATGGGGGTTAGATTTTCAATCATTTTGTGATGTTGCTGATGGTTCGAGAAATAAATTTGGATTTCAAATTTAAAATCAAAGGCAGTATTTCATAGCCATTTTATCTATAATAGTAATTATCATATACTTGGACTAAATAACATTTGATTTTAACTGTATGATAATAACATTGAATTAACGTAAGCTCCATATTTTTCGAATTGGTGCTTAGCGGGCTGATGTGAAAAGTTTATCACATGCTTCGATTGTTATCACATGCCTTTCCGTAACGTTATCGCATGTCATTCCGGTGATACTCGACAAATTCCGTAGAATACATCTCAATGCTTCGTTTTCAGTGAAAATTATTACAAAGTAGAGTACAAAACAATTATTTGGATGACTGGAAAGTTAATTGTATAAAATAATAAAAAAACAACAACAACAAAAAACAAAAAAACAAAAGTATTAGACAAATGCCTTTTTTCTTAAGTTTCAAACATACTTTAGAAAGTATCTTTAAAAAGAGTTGACTTTTCAAAACAGTGTTCATTATGTATCTTGTTGAATTATTTATTTTGTCCATTCGTCAATATAAAAATATATTACTTCTCTGTTGAGGCATATGATAGAAAGATTTCATATCGAATGCACTAAATCTGGGGTCCTACGTCCGTGAACTTTTCAATCTTTGAACTATTATTATTATTTCTATTTAAATTGGAAACACGTAAAAGGACTAATATATGAATCTGTTTTTATCCATTGTTGAAGCATATGATAAAAAGATCATAACTTGTCATTTTTCATATCTCATGTATTATCAGCCCTCTGTCAATATCAGCCCTCGAGTCATGCGGCTGATGGGCTGATATTGAACCTAGGGCTGATTATACATGCGATATGAAAAATGCCATGTAATATTCTGATAGTATTGTTAGCTTATATTTAAAAAGGCAGATCTCGTAATTGCAGTAGTACTAATAGTTTTCGGCAAGAAGATACAAAAGTCTTCTCGTATTCTATAATCATGTGAACATCAAGTACTAGCTTTGACTGTTTCCCCCTTCCTTCTTGATTCATTAGTTTTTGTAAGTTACCTTGATATGTCTCTTCATTATGTTCTTATTCGATTTACGAGATTTTAACATCGGTACACTACTGTTGTCTTAGTTTTAAAATAAAGTTTGATCAAGTTGCCTAAAATTAAGGTCAGATCAACAAAATATTGTATTCCGAAATTATTTTCTTAGGCATTTAAACAATTCATTATTATAACGATCTTTCAGGCACAAATAATAACCGTACTTACATCTAATAATCTCACAGAAGAACGTCATTTTCATTGGCAAACACAATAGGTACCCTATGAATGGTATGGTTTTAAGACATCGTTTTTCTAGATCTTTGAATTTATCTCTACATCTTAGGACACCTTCATTCCATACATCTATCAGGGAAAAAATATCATAGATTTTATGCACCTACACAAATATTAGAAGGAATGACAAAATGAATAATGAAATAAATAAGATGGTGATCACTATAAAAACCAACAAAAAAGTCGACAATAACAATTGGCATGAAGGACAAAGCACTTAGGCATAATTGAAAAACTAAAATTCAAAAAATGACAATACACAAATAACACAATGGCAAGATCTTTAGACAAATAAAGAGACGTTCTTTTATATAAACTTGGTTCATCAACCTTCTACTAATACACTGATGACGTTTTATAAGGTTTCAGTAGCAGTTACAAGCTCTTTCATAAATAGTGGGCGAGTTTGGAAATGTTATATCCCATATGCAGTAACAACAACAATAACGGTACCAATTTTTCTGCACTAGATGCGCATTTCGACAATACATGTCTCTTCAGTGATGCTCGTGGCCAAAATATTTGAAATCCAAAGCTTATATAAAAGATGACTTTGGTATATTGCTACTAAGATGGGGGATATTGATAATTTCAAAATTAAAATCGTATCGTTTGTAAAAGATTCTTGAACTGAAATGACCGTTTATTTCAAATAAGAGGAATAAAGCTAAAATTGACGGGGTGATGTCGTGTTTGTTGGTTTGTTTAATTTCTAGGTCTAGAGGATATATTAATGAAACCAAATCAGAAAAGTTTGGAAAAAGAGTGTTAAAATTAAAGATGGTTTTAACATTCCTCGTGTGTTGTTTTTCTGTTCGTTTGATATGTTTTAAATTTTGATATTTCCATTTGATAAGGGACTTTCAGGTTTGATTTGTTTATTTGATAAGGGACTTTCAGGTTTGATTTGTTTATTTGATAAGGGACTTTCAGGTTTGAATTTCTTTGGTGTTCTGTATTTTTGTTATTTTACTTTTGTTTCCTTCCCACTCAAAACTATTTTTGAGCATTGATTTTTCAACAGCTTTAAAGTAGTTATAACATTCCTAGCTTACTTTCACATTGCAAATCCATCTTGGTCCTAAATTTACGTTCTGTTTGTTTCTCTCTCGAGTCTCTATTTGATGATTTATTTTTTTGATGAATTTTTGACAGTCTATTTCCACGTTTATTTCCAGTTAGTTTGTCAACCTTTGCCGTTTTAGCTTCCATTACAGATGCATCCTCTTGATCTCTTACCTGCATTGTAAATTATGACACCTCTAATATGCTAGCAATAAAGCAAACATACATTCTACAGCGGAAAATTATAATAGAGATGCATGACACCTCTAATGTTAGTAATAAAGCAACAACACATTCTACAACGGAAAATTATTATAGAGATGCATTTTTATAGTGTCCCGCTCTATCAGTTGACACCAGAGATTTTATAAGACTTTAAATCATCCTTGTAAGCATGGAATACGATGGATCTTTTTATAGAGCAACACTACGGAATACATTTTTGGGGTCGGTTCTATTTGTTATCATGGAGGGAGTGCAAACTATCATTGGTAGTATTTGTGTTGCTCAAGTATTAATTTGCTGTGTAGGATTTTTGTTTTTATTTGCAATCGGTTTTCTATTTCTTGATTAATATCGGAAAATATATAAGTATACTATACCTCCTTTTTCATTGGTGCAAATGCAGAGTCCACTCGATTTACTACTTTGTTCATGTACATACCTTCTGCCTATAAAATGGACAAAATATCTTGAGTAAAAATATAAATCACAAAGGATCTGTGAGGAAAATTAAAAACGGAAAGTCCCTAATCAAATTGCAAAATCAAAAGCTTAAACATATCAAACGAATGGATAACAACTGGCATATTCCTGACTTAGTACAGACATTTTCTAATGTAGAAAATGGTGGATTAAAACTGGTTTTATAGCTAGCTAGACCACTCACTTGTATGACATTGCATTAAATTCAATTATATTGACAACGATGTTTTCCCTATTTTGTCTGTTTGTTTAGTTCGCGCATCGTTGTCAATATGATGGTGTTTGCTGCGACTGTCATACAAGTGAGAGGTAACGTATTCAATTAACGACAGAAAACAAATGCAACACAATAGAATCATAAACTGTGCGCCACATGAATGTATCAACGCCACGATAAATAATCGATCGATTGACGATTTCGGCATAACGCAATAATTGCAGATTATACTTTGATGAAAAATTTAGCAATTACAGTTTCTTTTCATCTAATAAAGTTTTGCAAAAAAAAGCGGAAACATCGTTTTCCAATGAGAGTAGGTCACACGTTTTTTCGGCAATTCTGTAGATATACTTTATCTATATCTATTATATTGCAAAAACTTCTATCACTAGCCGATTGCCAATTTTACCATATCATCGCAATTGATGGTAGAAAAAGACTTCCTTTAACAAATACGCTTGTTTTCCTTTTCGTTCAGTTTCATTGTTGGTTTTAAAAATATGATAAGGATTTAGGCTCTTACATGTATTTATAATGGAATACCATTTCTGCCCTTTCGACTTGTTTTGGTATATTTAATAGTCTCACCTGCCATTGCTTCATTGCATCTTCCAATGGTTTCATCTTGAGTTCCCACTTTGCTCTGGTGTGGTTTGCTGACAACTCAGCCGCGCAGCTTAATGTTCGAGTTATTTCTTTTCCGTTGTCCATGATATTTTGTACTGGACCTAATGAAGAAAAAAAATGATTTGTCCATATTGGTATAGGTTTGAATTAAAGGCATGATGGTTATACCACAGAAACGTCAGATATAGCATGCTTACTCAAGTATGATGTATTCAGGGTTTTGTATTCGAGTTTGGTATAAGCACATAAGTCTTATGGTTGTAAACAATCAATAGCAATTTATTGGTTAAATACTAAATTCTTCAATACAGTAATGAGTTTTACACACATATCTGTGATTCAAAATGAGGGTATTATATTGAAAAAGTACGTAAAACGACAGTAAAAGCATATAACATTAAATGTTTGAAGGAAAAAATAAACCAACGATACATACTACGCGCTACAGCCGTCTGAACTCACTTAAAAACAAATCTGGGTTACAAACTAAAACCGAATGAAACACATCAACTATAAAAGGAACACAAAAAAACTGAGTGCAACAAAAACATACGCTGGCCAACATTCAAAGAACGAAAAAGTTGATAACAACTGCTTTCATAAAAGAAAATTTTCAAACATTTATATGGTCTCGCTTCATTTGGGTTGCAATGGATTCCTACAGGTTCTTATCGTTGTTTGTGTATCAAAAATGAATTTAAGAGTTTAGATATCTTACTGTTTCTTGGAATTTGGTTACTTTTAGTTGTATCATTAACAAATGAAAACGTTAAACCGATAGGTTCCCATTAATCTGTAATTCAAGACAAAAAGTTACGGAACAATAGTAAGTAGATCTTTTTGAAAGTGGAATACAGGATATCGATCATGTCTCACAAACATGTTCACCAGGCTTCACGGTCATAAAACTTTCGAGCATGATTTTTGTACTCAGACTCGAAAATCAACCAATCAAATTGCTGGATTTCATGGTTCGAGCATGATTTTTGTGCTCCGAGCACTGAGCAAAGTTTTATGCCTTCAACCCCAGGAAAGCACAAATTCTAATCGAGAAAGAAAAACATCAATGTAAATTTCTAAATTTTACAAGAAATACTACATTTTATCTCAAGGACATGGATTGCATTTATAACGAGTACGCGATACACGGGTTACACTATTGTCGCTTCGGTCCATACTTACAATCATAAAACATAAATAACATACCAGAAATGAGATAAGTTATGGCTATGGCTGAAATATAGGATCTCCCCTCCTTTCCAAAAAATATAGGAATCAGCAGGCAGACGATACATCGGAGCTCAACTGACAGTGCATACCCACATGATACACCTAAGATCAAGAATCCCCCCAGAAAATGTCGTGTCTGTTCTTCAAGCTGCATGGGCACAATCAAAGCAAAATAAAGACCTAAAAAGCAAAGAAATGACACGTGTAAACAATATAAAACATATGCAACTGTTACAGTATGTTTCGAAATGAGATCAGAGACGCTCTGTTAATTTGCTTATACTTACCAGGTGTTGATGGGTTAAACTTGACAACAGTACTTTAACTTCCTTGTGTTTTATCCAAGTTAACCAAACTTGACAACGGTACTTTAACTTCCTTGTGTGTTATCGAAGTTAAACTAACTTGACAACGGTACTTTAACTTCCTTGTGTTTTGTCCAAGTTAAACAAACTTGACAACGGTACTTTAACTTCCTTGTGTTTTATCCAAGTTAAACAAACTTGACAATGGTACTTTATCTTCCTTCTGTTTTATCCAAGTTAAACAAACTTGATTTTTTATTTTATGGTAATATTGTACTTAAAGCGAGGAAATCACTATGTGATCCTTGTAAACTCATCGAACCTTTAAACAAACTTATAAGTAAGGGTTATCGTACCGATATTGTAATAAGATCTCTGAATATAGTTCACATTGGCACTAATATTGATATTGTCATTAGCAAATTAAAACATAACTAAATTTCATTATCTTTTGAGGCGAGATGTATAGAGACACAGACACGTTAACTTTTATTTCTATAGAAGTCGCTCTTCACTATACTACTACCTGTCGATACATTTATTTTTGGCATTGCACTAGTCATGTCTTCTTTGACTATTAATGACGTTAAAATACTAAATCCCTGTGATGTGTTTTAGTCGATTTTAGTCTCTGATGCATGATTTTTTATTATTAATTGGTTTTGGCTTTTAACTAGCTGTCAGTAACTGCGAGTACTCTCAAATCGTATTTTCTTGTTAATTCGACCTGTTGATACTGTTTATAATGCTTTTTTGTCATTTTTTATTTATACGGATCTTGTCTGTACACCAGCTTTGATTATTTGTAATATCTTCACTTATTCTTACAACATTTGTATAAACTTCAAGATTATAAAAAAACCGGTTTTTTTTCTAAAGTGAACATTGATTGGTTAAATATTTCTCAGTCATGTCCTGTTTTTTGAATTTGTTTGTTAGCTTTTTGGTCATGAATGTTTGTCTCTAATATTTAATTAACTGTGCATTTGTATTCAGATATCGCAGATCAAATTTATTTGTTCATTGTTTAATCATACGTTTTTTGATTGAGTTAAGTCTGCCAATTGATATTTTATCGTATGTTTTTCTTTGTTGTGATGTTATGCTATTGTTTCAGAAAAAGGGAGAAGGTTTGGATCCATTAAAACGTTTAATCCCGCTGCAAATGTTTGCACCTGTCCTAAGTCAGGAATCTGATGTACAGTAGTTGTCGTTTGTTTATGTAATATATACGTGTTTCTCGTTTTCTCGTTTTGTTTATATAGATTAGACCGTTGGTTTTCCCGTTTGAATGGTTTTACACTAGTAATTTTGGGGCCCTTTATAGCTTGTTGTTCGGTGTGAGCTAAGGCTCCGTGTTGAAGGCCGTACTTTAACCTATAATGGTTTACTTTTTAAATTGTTATTTGTATGGAGAGTTGTCTCATTGGCACTCACACCACATCTTCCTATATCTATTGACAACGGTACTTTAACTTCCCTGTGTTTTATCCAAGTTAAACAAACTTGACAACGGTACTTTAACTTCCCTGTGTTTTATCCAAGTTAAACAAACTTGACAACGGTACTTTAACTTCCCTGTGTTTTATCCAAGTTAAACAAACTTGACAACGGTACTTTAACTTCCTTACATGTTTTATCCAAGTTAAACAAACTTGACAATGGTACTTTAACTTCCCTGTGTTTTATCCAAGTAAAACAAACTTGACAACGGTACTTTAACTTCCTTGTGTTTTATCAAAGTTAAACAAACTTGACAACGGTACTTTAACTTCCTTGTGTTTTATCCAAGTTAAACAAACTTGACAACGGTACTTTAACTTCCTTGTGTTTTATCCAAGTCAAACAAACTTGACAACGGTACTTTAACTTCCTTGGGTACTTTAACTTCCTTGTGTTTTATCCAAGTTAAACAAACTTGACAACGGTACTTTAACTTCCTTGTGTTTTATCCAAGTTAAACAAACTTGACAACGGTACTTTAACTTCCTTGTGTTTTATCCAAGTTAAACCAACTTGACAACGGTACTTTAACTTCCTTGTGTTTTATCCAAGTTAAACAAACTTGACAACGGTACTTTAACTTCCCTGTGTTTTATCCAAGTTAAACAAACTTGACAACGGTACTTTAACTTCCTTGTGTTTTATCCAAGTTAAACAAACCTAAAACTTGTTCTCAAAATTCCCTCTGCTATTTATACACTTTCCGTCAATCCAGAAAATGTGTTATATGTTTCCCAAGTATGAATTTCTTCAGTCACTTAAAATGTTCGTTTTGTTTTTGCCTTCAATATATTGATGTGTTTTGAATATTATTATTTGTCTTTTGGTCATTTTCGGGTTTTTTTCATGGCGTTGATTTTTTGTTTTATTTATTTTCGACTATTGATTTTGAATGTCATAAGGAATATGTCAGTTGTTATCAAATATTTTGTTTATATGTATGTAAGCGTTTGTTTTTGTGGCACTTCAGTCTTTCTGTTATTCCTTTCTTTTCCTCTTGTGGTTTATGTGTTTCCCTCCGTTATGGTTTATAAACCTGATTTGTTTTCTCTCAATCAATTTGTGACTTTTTAACAGTGTGAACTACTGTTGCCTTTATACATTGGCAATCAAACCACGTCTCCTTATACTAATATAGTCTTACCATATGCTAACAGAAAACCAAACGGAAATCCTAGTGCTGTTTTGATAGGGGTGTATGAATCTGATGGTCCAGTGAAGAAGCTATAGCAATGTTTCCCAATGAATCTACAAATTCCATCAGGACACCCTGCAGAATAATTCAATTTAAAAAAAAAAAAAAATAGGTGAATACAAAATACAATCAAGATAAAATAATGTTAAAACAAATAAATAAATAAATTAATTGTAAGAACTATCATATAATCATACATACTTAATTTTTCATATATTTTTTTTTCTTATTTTATCTTAATCATTAATTTTATTTTTTATTCGATTATTTCGTTTTCTTAAATCATTGATTTTTTATTGCAAAGTAGAGTGAACTAGATTAGACGTAGTCGAATAGCAATTTTAAAATTTGTGTTAACCCTAAGCTACATGTATTAAAATATAAGTCAAAATTGAAATGTTTGTATTGTCATTTTAATCTTCAAAATAGATTCGTGACATATTGAAATTTGGTGACTATGTTGAGCGCATCTATGATATTCAATCGAACTAGAGATAAAGGATACAACAGATACAGTTAAGTCTGCCTCATATCTTGACTTACATATAGAAATTGACAATGAGGGTCAGTTGAAAACAAAGCTGTACGACAAAAAAGATGATTTCAGCTTCCCAATTGTAAACTCTCCATTTCTATTTCGCAACATTCCAGTAGCGCCTGCATACAGAGTATGTATCATCCAATTGATACGATATTCCCAGGCTTGTATTTCCTATCATGATTTCCTTGATAGAGAGTTAATGCTCATAAGTCATTAAGAAAATTATTAAACAAAAAGTTCCAAATGGTGAAGGTGAAATCATCCCTTCGTAAATTTTACAAGAAATACTACATTTTATCTCAAGTACATGGATTGAATTTATAACGAGTACGCGATACACGGGTTACACTATTGTCGCTTCCGTCCATACTTACAATCATAAAACATAAATAACATACCAGAAATGAGATAAGTTATGGCTATGGCTGAAATATAGGATCTTCCCTCCTTTCCAAAAAATATAGGAATCAGCAGGCAGACGATACATCGGAGCTTAACTGACAGTGCATACCCACATGACACACCTAAGATCAAGTAGCCATCACGAGTTGGTCGACCGTTATGGAATATCCATTTCACAGATGATATCAGATATATATATATGTTCCTAACTACAATCGTAACAAAAATCCCGTTCCCTTTCCACGAATGTGACCTACCGAATTAGACTATTTACCGGGTGTGTAATAACATGAGCAACACGATGGGTGCCACATGTGGAGCAGGATCTGCTAAACATTCCGGAGCACCTGAGATCACCCCAGGTTTTGGTGGTGTTCGTGTTTCTTAGTCTTAAGTCTTCTATGTTATGTTTTGTGTACTATTATTTTTCTGTTTGTCTTTTTCTTTTTTAGCCATGGCGTTGTCGGTTTCTTGTCGATCTATGAGTTTGAATGTCGCTATGGTATCTTTCGCCCTTCTTCGAACATAATATACAATAAGCCTGGGAAATTAACATTCATGAATAATAACATAAAGGGTGGTTTCCAAATTGCATTTAAAATCAACCTTTCGGATTCTTATGAACAAAATTTGAAATTAATAGTATAAAACAGAGTCAACAAAAGAAAGCCAAGATTTTGATTTTTTTTTGTATATATATGCATTGCAAATATAAGAATTCAGCTTACCCAAACAGTGATTTTCTTTTTTAGGTTTATTCCTGAATTTAATACCCTCTCCTAACAAAGCATCGCCTTCACCATCTCCATCCGGTTTCTTCTTTTGGTCATTTCCGCTTTCACTGTCACTGTCGGAATTACTTCGTGTCAAGTGTGCATCATTGATTTCAACAAAAACACTGTCATCTGAAGTTTGGTCAACACTGTCATGTGAATTTTGGTCAACACTGTCATCTGAATTTTGGTCAGCATTGTAACCTGAAGTTTGGTCACCACTGTCACCCGAAGTTTGGTCAACACTGTCATCAGAAGTTTGCTCAACACCGTAGTTTGAATTATTGTCGTTAACGTGCATCTGAGAAACTCTGTATCGGAAACCTCTGTTGTCATAAGCATACACTGTAAATAATAATTAACTGACAATAACATATTGAATATGTACAAGCTAAACTTAGACGAAGAGACCATTTCAAATCAAACGCCAAGCTGTGTTTATTTGTTGCCCCCCCCTTTCCAATGCAAGTCTTAATGATAAGGCAATTACAATTCAAAATGTTTCGTAGGACTAATAAAAATGGACAGTTCAAATATAGGAAGCTGAAATCACAGCTTTTGTCGTAAAGTTTTGTTCTAAAGCATATAAAAAAACACCCTCAAATCCTCTTGTATTTTAACGCCTTTCTAATTGATTAAAACATCTTCTGGTATCTAAAACTAGTATTACTGATATTTTACTCATTTAACTCAAAAAGTAGCACATGAAGGTATATTTTTTATTACATATTTGATTAAATCAGGCCAAAAATAGCCTATATGGCAATTTTTATAAAACTGTAAATACGGGATCAAAACTGTATCGTATGCCCTTAACGTTCAGTGTCAAATATATACAATGTTGTTTTACATCTAAAAGAGCGCACCGAATTTAATGATTATAACTCCTTTGCAGTACAATATACGTTCATTCCGAGAAGTTAACCGTGTTTCTCAAACCGTTTTTGCTCAATCACCATGGACATTCAATCTTAAATTTTGCAGATTTTTTTTGTTCTAAAGCTCTCTGGTTGTTTTTGAGCTTATAATATACTGGGCTTTCCAATGTGTGGCTTTGAGCGTTCATAATGAGGGTAATCCTGAAATAAAGCTTAGGAAGCATGCAATCTATAAAGTGTTCTTTTCATTTTTTTCTCAAAATGCCTTCCTTTTAATTAATAACTGATGTACGATAGATATAAGAAGATGCATGGATGTGGAAACATACTTGTCTCAAGTACGACTCGACTATTTGCACTCCTTTGTACAAAGTAAATAACTTTTAAAAGTTCCGAATAGTACTTTAAAACTATACCAGTTGAGAGATAAACAAATTTACAGCGGCAAATACCCACCCGAAAATATAGAATTGTTTCCCGATAACTCACAACAATTTATAAAATGGAATTCTATAACTAAAAACTCACTAGAGTAGTAGTGTACTACTTTATATGCTTTACAGCTGGTACGAGACATTTTGTTTAAAGAAATGATGGGCGTCAAGTTGGTTACCTATTCCCTATTCCCTATTCGTTACCTATTCCCTATTCCCTATTCGTTGCCTATTCGTTACCTATTCCCTATTCCCTATTCGTTACCTATTCGTTACCTATTCCCTATTCCCTATTCGTTGCCTATTCGTTACCTATTCCCTATTCCCTATTCGTTACCTATTCCCTATTCCCTATTCGTTACCTATTCGTTACTTATTTGATTTTTAATATCCTTCCCCCTTTTTAATTATGGCATGGAATAGTTTAATATGGCTGCCGTTACCATGGAAACGGCACAATTGTGAAAAAAAATGAGTTTTTGGTTTCTGGTGAACTGTTTGGATATGCTTCAACTCAGAATCATCATATTTTAAAACAATGTAGGTGCCCACTATATACAGGTGTTGGATGATTTTGGCGATCATTGGAACTACTATGTTGCCATGGAAACTACACCAAAATTTTCAAAATTCTAAAAATGCTCAAAACTTCACAGTAATGATGAGCAACATTGGAGTTGGAATTTCCAAAATAGGTCTTGTTACCATGGAAACAATGCAAAAAGGTAAAAAATTTCAAAAATAAGAATTTTCCGCAAACTGGATAAAACTTTACAGGAATGGTAACTGGCATAGGCAGAGTTGGATTTTGAAGTTAGAATTTTCAAAATGGCCGCCGTAACCATGGAAACAGCAAAAATATCAAAAATTCAAAATGTTCAAACTTAATGAAACTTTGCAAAAATGTTACTAGACATCTGTAGATGCTCTCTTTGACTTTGGAATTGTCAAAATGGCTGCCGCTCACCTGGTAATAGGGGGAAGGGGTGCCTTCCGTTATTGCTAGCAATTACAAATCTAGTTGTTAATAGTCTTACATATGGTAATAGTTCTGAATTGGTTGAGGTAAAATGATCTTTTTATGACTTATTTATATGTGTTTGTGCTCAACCGATCCTTTTACTTCATGTTCGATACGCATTTGTTCCTTACTTGTTTTTTTATACGTTCTACCTTTTAACTGCTTTATGTCCGTATGTTTGAAGATGGATCTTGGTTTGACGGGATGAAATCACCGTGTTAGCGCTTGCTAAAAAACGAAGATGTGGTATGATTGCCAATGAGACAACACTCCACATTAGACCAAAATGACACAGAAATTATCAACTATAGTTCACTGTACGGCCTTCAACAATGAGCATAGCCCAAACCGTGTAGTCACTTATAAAAGGCCCAGACATGACAACCTCATTCAATTCAAACAACAAAACTGACGGCCGTATTTCATATACAAAAAAATAAACGGAAATATGTAACACAAAAACAAACGATAACTACTTAATTTCAGGCTCTTGTCTAGGGACAGGCACATACTTACATAATGTGGTAGAGTTAAACATGTAAGCAGGGTGTACATCGTTTCGGAGCATGCTATTACCTTGTTTAATTCGTTCCATCACTCGCTTATAATTCGCTTATAATACGTGTATCTTACGTTGCACCTTTTAAAACATGATTTTCAATTGTTTTGTTGTCTCTGGTGGAAGATTTGGGCTCTTAGAGGTGATATAACTCTATAAGTGCATTTGTATCCGTTCCAGCGGTCGGATAATACCCTGTTAAATATTCGTTACTAATTCGCTTTTAAAAAGTTTGTTGTACGTTGCACCTTTTAGAAAAGGATTTCCAATTGTGTTCATATCTCTGGTGGTAATAATGTGTTCTTATAGATGAAATACCCCTATAAGCGCATATGTACTCGTTCCAGCGATCGGTTAATACCCTGTTACCTATTCACTTATAGTACGTTTGTTGTACGTTGCACCTTTTAGAAAAGGATTTTCAATTAAATTCATACCTCTGGTGGTAACAATGTGTTCTTAGAGATGAAATGACCCCATTAGAGCGCATGTACCCGTTCCAGCGCTCGGTAAATAACCTGTTACCTATTCGTTACTTATTCGCTTTTAATGCGCGGGGTATACGGTGCACCTTTAAATAAATCGTGTTTTAATTGTGTTCATGTCTGGTGGTAACAATGTGTTCTTAGAGATGAAATGACCCCATTAGAGCGCATGTACCCGTTTCAGCGCTCGGTAAATAACCTGTTACCTATTCGTTACTTATTCGCTTTTAATCCGCGGGGTATACGGTGCACCTTTAAATAAATCGTTTTTTAATTGTGTTCAGGTCTCTGGTGGTAAGAATGTGTTCTTAGAGATGAAATTACCCTATTAGCGCGCATGTACCCGTTCCAGCGCTCGGTTAATACCCTGTTACCTATTCGTTACCTATTCGCTTATAATACATTTTTTCATACGTTGCACCTGTTAGAAAAGGATTTTCAATTATGTCCAGGTCTCAGACGGTGAAAATGTGTTCTTAGAGATGAAATGACCCCATTAGAGCGCATGTACCCGTTCCAGCGCTCGGTAAATAACCTGTTACCTATTCGTTACCTATTCGCTTTTAATGCGCGGGGTATACGGTGCACCTTGAAATAAATCGTGTTTTAATTGTGTTCAGGTCTCTGGTGGTAAGAATGTGTTCTTAGAGATGAAATTACCCTTTTAGCGCGCATGTACCCGTTCCAGCGCTCGGTTAATACCCTGTTACCTATTCGTTACCTATTCGTTACCTATTCGCTTATAATACATTTTTTTATACGTTTCACCTGTTAGAAAAGGATTGTCAATTATGTCCATGTCTCAGGTGGTAACAATGTGTTCTTAGAGATGAAATTACCCTATTAGCGCTCATGTACCCGTTCCAGTGCTCGGTAAATAATCTTGTTACCTATTCGTTACCTATTCGCTTTTAATGCGCGGGGTATACGCTGCAACTTGAAATAAATCGTGTTTTAATTGTGTTCATGTCTGGTGGTAACAATGTGTTCTTAGAGATGAAATGACCCCATATGAGCGCATGTACCCGTTCCAGCGCTCGGTAAATAACCTGTTACCTATTCGTTACTTATTCGCTTTTAATGCGCGGGGTATACGGTGCACCTTGAAATAAATCGTTTTTTAATTGTGTTCAGGTCTCTGGTGGTAAGAATGTGTTCTTAGAGATGAAATGACCCTATTAGCGCGCATGTACCCGTTCCAGCGCTCGGTTAATACCCTGTTACCTATTCGTTACCTATTCGTTACCTATTCGCTTATAATACATTTTTTTATACGTTTCACCTGTTAGAAAAGGATTTTCAATTATGTCCATGTCTCAGGTGGTAACAATGTGTTCTTAGAGATGAAATTACCCTATTAGCGCTCATGTACCCGTTCCAGTGCTCGGTAAATAATCTTGTTACCTATTCGTTACCTATTCGCTTTTAATGCGCTGGGTATACGCTGCAACTTGAAATAAATCGTGTTTTAATTGTGTTCAGGTCTCTGGTGGTAAGAATGTGTTCTTAGAGATGAAATTACCCTTTTAGCGCGCATGTACCCGTTCCAGCGCTCGGTTAATACCCTGTTACCTATTCGTTACCTATTCGTTACCTATTCGCTTATAATACATTTTTTTATACGTTTCACCTGTTAGAAAAGGATTGTCAATTATATCCATGTCTCAGGTGGTAACAATGTGTTCTTAGAGATGAAATTACCCTATTAGCGCTGATGTACCCGTTCCAGTGCTCGGTAAATAATCTTGTTACCTATTCGTTACTTATTCGCTTTATATACGTTTGTTGTACGTTGCACCTTTTAGAAAAGGATTTTCAATTGTGTTCATGTCTCTGGTGGTAACAATGTGTTCTTAGAGATGAAATGACCCCATTTGAGCGCATGTACCCGTTCCAGCGCTCGGTAAATAACCTGTTACCTATTCGTTACTTATTCGCTTTTAATGCGCGGGGTATACGGTGCACCTTGAAATAAATCGTTTTTTAATTGTGTTCAGGTCTCTGGTGGTAAGAATGTGTTCTTAGAGATGAAATGACCCTATTAGCGCGCATGTACCCGTTCCAGCGCTCGGTTAATACCCTGTTACCTATTCGTTACCTATTCGTTACCTATTCGCTTATAATACATTTTTTTATACGTTTCACCTGTTAGAAAAGGATTTTCAATTATGTCCATGTCTCAGGTGGTAACAATGTGTTCTTAGAGATGAAATTATCCTATTAGCGCTCATGTACCCGTTCCAGTGCTCGGTAAATAATCTTGTTACCTATTCGTTACCTATTCGCTTTTAATGAGCGGGGTATACGCTGCAACTTGAAATAAATCGTGTTTTAATTGTGTTCATGTCTGGTGGTAACAATGTGTTCTTAGAGATGAAATGACCCCATTAGAGCGCATGTACCCGTTCTAGCGCTCGGTAAATAACCTGTTACCTATTCGTTACTTATTCGCTTTTAATGCGCGGGGTATACGGTGCACCTTTAAATAAATCGTTTTTTAATTGTGTTCAGGTCTCTGGTGGTAAGAATGTGTTCTTAGAGATGAAATGACCCTATTAGCGCGCATGTACCCATTCCAGCGCTCGGTTAATACCCTGTTACCTATTCGTTACCTATTCGTTACCTATTCGCTTATAATACATTTTTTTATACGTTTCACCTGTTAGAAAAGGATTTTCAATTATGTCCATGTCTCAGGTGGTAACAATGTGTTCTTAGAGATGAAATTACCCTATTAGCGCTCATGTACCCGTTCCAGTGCTCGGTAAATAATCTTGTTACCTATTCGTTACCTATTCGCTTTTAATGCGCGGGGTATACGCTGCAACTTGAAATAAATCGTGTTTTAATTGTGTTCATGTCTGGTGGTAACAATGTGTTCTTAGAGATGAATGACCCCATTAGAGCGCATGTACCCGTTCCAGCGCTCGGTAAATAACCTGTTACCTATTCGTTACTTATTCGCTTTTAATGCGCGGGGTATACGGTGCACCTTTAAATAAATCGTTTTTTAAATGTGTTCAGGTCTCTGGTGGTAAGAATGTGTTCTTAGAGATGAAATTACCCTATTAGCGCGCATGTACCCGTTCCAGCGCTCGGTTAATACCCTGTTACCTATTCGTTACCTATTCGTTACCTATTCGCTTATAATACATTTTTTTATACGTTGCACCTGTTAGAAAATGATTTTCAATTATGTCCAGGTCTCAGACGGTAACAATGTGTTCTTAGAGATGAAATGACCCCATTTGAGCGCATGTACCCGTTCCAGCGCTCGGTAAATAACCTGTTACCTATTCGTTACTTATTCGCTTTTAATGCACGGGGTATACGGTGCACCTTGAAATAAATCGTTTTTTAATTGTGTTCAGGTCTCTGGTGGTAAGAATGTGTTTTTAGAGATAAAATGACCCTATTAGCGCGCATGTACCCGTTCCAGCGCTCGGTTAATACCCTGTTACCTATTCGTTACCTATTCGTTACCTATTCGCTTATAATACATTTTTTTTTACGTTTCACCTGTTAGAAAAGGATTGTCAATTATGTCCATGTCTCAGGTGGTAACAATGTGTTCTTAGAGATGAAATTACCCTATTAGCGCTCATGTACCCGTTCCAGTGCTCGGTAAATAATCTTGTTACCTATTCGTTACCTATTCGCTTTAAATGCGCGGGGTATACGCTGCAACTTGAAATAAATCGTGTTTTAATTGTGTTTATGTCTGGTGGTAACAATGTGTTCTTAGAGATGAAATGACCCCATTTGAGTGCATGTACCCGTTCCAGCGTTCGGTAAATAACCTGTTACCTATTCGTTACTTATTCGCTTTTAATGCGCGGGGTATACGGTGCACCTTGAAATAAATCGTTTTTTAATTGTGTTCAGGTCTCTGGTGGTAAGAATGTCTTCTTAGAGATGAAATTCCCCTATTAGCGCGCATGTACCCGTTCCAGCGCTCGGTTAATACCCTGTTACCTATTCGTTACCTATTCGTTACATATTCGTTACCTATTCACTTATAATACGTTTGTTGTACGTTGCACCTTTTAGAAAAGGATTTTCAATTGTGTTCATGTCTCTTGTGGTAACAATGTGTTCTTAGAGATGAAATGACCCTATTAGCGCATATGTACCCGTTCCAACGCTCGGTTAATACCCTGTTACCTATTCGTTACTTATTCGCTTTATATACGTTTGTTGTACGTTGCACCTTTTAGAAAAGGATTTTCAATTGTGTTCATGTCTCTGGTGGTAACAATGTGTTCTTAGAGATGAAATGACCCTATTAGCGCATATGTACCCGTTCCAGCGCTCGGTTAATACCCTGTTACCTATTCGTTACCTATTCGTTACTTATTCGCTTTAAATACGTCTGTTGTACGTTGCACCTTTTAGAAAAGGATTTTCACTTGTGTTCATGTCTCTGGTGGTAACAATATGTAATTAGAGATGAAATGACCCTATTAGCGTGCATGTACCCGTTCCAGCGCTCGGGTAATACTTTGTTACCTATTCGTTACCTATTCACTTATAATACGTTTGTTGTACGTTGCACCTTTTAGAAAAGGATTTTCAATTGTGTCCATGTCTCTGGTGGTAACAATGTGTTCTTAGAGATGAAATGACCCTATTAGCGCGCATGTACCCGTTCCAGCGCTCCGTTAATACCCTGTTGCCTATTCGTTACCTATTCGTTACCTATTCGTTACCTATTTGTTACCTATTCACTTATAATACATTTGTTGTACGTTGCACCTTTTAGAAAAGGATTTTTACTTGTGTTCATGTCTCTGGTGGTAACAATGTGTAATTAGAGATGAAATGACCCTGTTAGCGTGCATGTACCCGTTCCAGCGCTCGGATAATACCCTGTTATTTATTCGTTCCTTATACGCTTTTAATGCGCGGGGTAAGTATACGTTTCACCTTGAAATAAATCGTTTTTTAATTGTGTTCATGTCTCTGGTGGTAACAATGTAATCTTAGAGACGAAATGACCCTATTAGAGCGCATGTACCCGTTCCAGCGCTCGGTTAATACCCTGTTACCTATTCGTTACTTATTCGCTTTAAATACGTTTGTTGTACGTTGCACCTTTTAGAAAAGAATTTTCACTTGTGTTCATATCTGTGGTGGTAACGATGTGTAATTAGAGATGAAATGACCCTATTAGCGTGCATGTACCCGTTCCAACGCTCGGTTATTACCCTGTTACCTATTCGTTACCTATTCACTTATAATACGTTTGTTGTACGTTGCACCTTTTAGAAAAGGATTTTCAATTGTGTCCATGTCTCTGGTGGTAACAATTTGTTCTTAGAGATGAAATGACCCTATTAGCGCGCATGTACCCGTTCCAGCGCTCGGTTAATACCCTGTTACCTATTCGTTACCT
This sequence comes from Mytilus edulis, assembly GCF_963676685.1. Classification (NCBI taxonomy): domain Eukaryota; kingdom Metazoa; phylum Mollusca; class Bivalvia; order Mytilida; family Mytilidae; genus Mytilus; species Mytilus edulis. Next base: position 12,207,714 of record NC_092345.1, read on the forward strand.
ATTCGTTACCTATTCACTTATAATACGTTTGTTGTGCGTTGCACCTTTTAGAAAAGGATTTCAACGTACAACAAACGTATTTAAAGCGAATAAGTAACGAATAGGTAACGAATAGGTAACAGGGTACTGTAAACCAACTTATTTTCGCGAATACTTTATTTCGCGTTTTACCCTTTCTTGACCAATTCGCGGCTATTTAATTTCGCGATTTTTTCTGATTTACTTGATGAAGTTTGATAAGGAAAGATCCAAGTTTTACATATTCGCGACGATTTATTTTCGCGTTATTTTTCTACTCGCGAAAATCGCGAAAATAAATCGCTCGCGAAATTAAGTTGGTTTACAGTATTAACCGAGCGCTGGAACGGGTACATGCACTCTAAATGGGTCATTTCGTCTCTAAGATTACATTGTTACCACCAAAGACATGAACACAATTAAAAAACGACTTATTTCAAGGTGCAACGTATACTTACCCTGCGCATTAAAAGCGAATAAGGAACGAATAAGTAACAGGGTATTATCCGAGCGCTGGAACGGGTACATGCACGCTAATAGGGTCATTTCATCTCCAATTACACATTCTTACCACCAGAGACATGAACACAAGTAAAAATCTTTTTCTAAAAGGTGCAACGTACAACAAACGTATTATAAGTGAATAGGTAACGAATAGATAACAGGGTAATAACCGAGCGCTGGAACGGGTACATAAGCGCTAACAGGGTCATTTCATCTCTAATTACACATTGTTACCACCAGAGACATGAATACAAGTAAAAATCTTTTTCTAAAAAGTGCAACGTACAACAAACGTATATAAAGCGAATAAGTAACGAATAGGTAACGAATAGGTAACGAATAGGTAACAGGGTATTAACCGAGCGCTGGAACGGGTACATGCACGCTAATAGGGTCATTTCATCTCTAATTACACATTGTTACCACCAGAGACATGAACACAAGTGAAAATCCTTTTCTAAAAGGGGCAACGTACAACAAATGTATTATAAGTGAATAGGTAACGAATAGGTAACGAATAGGTAACAGGGTATTAACCGAGCGCTGGAACGGGTTCATGCACGCTAATAGGGTCATTTCATCTCTAAGAACACATTGTTACCGTCTGAGACATGGACATAATTGAAAATCCTTTTCTAACAGGTGCAACGTATAAAAAAATGTATTATAAGCGAATAGGTAACGAATAGGTAAAGAATAGGTAACAGGGTATTAACCGAGCGCTGGAACGGGTACATGCGCGCTAATAGGGTAATTTCATCTCTAAGAACACATTCTTACCACCAGAGACCTGAACACAATTAAAAAACGATTTATTTAAAGGTGCACCGTATACCCCGCGCATTAAAAACGAATAAGTAACGAATAGGTAACAGGTTATTTACCGAGCGCTGGAACGGGTACATGCGCTCTAATGGGGTCATTCATATCTAAGGACACATTGTTACCACCAGACATGAACACAATTAAAACACGATTTATTTCAAGTTGCAGCGTATACCCCGCGCATTAAAAGCGAATAGGTAACGAATAGGTAACAAGATTATTTACCGAGCACTGGAACGGGTACATGAGCGCTAATAGGGTAATTTCATCTCTAAGAACACATTGTTACCACCTGAGACATGGACATAATTGAAAATCCTTTTCTAACAGGTGAAACGTATAAAAAAATGTATTATAAGCGAATAGGTAACGAATAGGTAACGAATAGGTAACAGGGTATTAACCGAGCGCTGGAACGGGTACATGCGCGCTAATAGGGTCATTTTATATCTAAGAACACATTCTTACCACCAGAGACCTGAACACAATTAAAAAACGATTTATTTCAAGGTGCACCGTATACCCCGCGCATTAAAAGCGAATAGGTAACGAATAGGTAACAGGTTATTTACCGAGCGCTGGAACGGGTACATGCGCTCGAATGGGGTCATTTTATCTCTCAGAACACATTGTAACCGTCTGAAACCTGGACATAATTGAAAATCCTTTTCTAACAGGTGCAACGTATAAAAAAATGTATTATAAGCGAATAGGTAACGAATAGGTAACGAATAGGTAACAGGGTATTAACCGAGCGCTGGAACGGGTACATGCGCGCTAATAGGGTAATTTCATCTCTAAGAACACATTCTTACCACCAGAGACCTGAACACAATTAAAAAACGATTTATTTAAAGGTGCACCGTATACCCCGCGCATTAAAAGCGAATAAGTAACGAATAGGTAACAGGTTATTTACCGAGCGCTGGAACGGGTACATGCGCTCTAATGGGGTCATTTCATCTCTAAGAACACATTGTTACCACCAGACATGAACACAATTAAAACACGATTTATTTCAAGTTGCAGCGTATACCCCGCGAATTAAAAGCGAATAAGTAACGGATAGGTAACAAGATTATTTACCGAGCACTGGAACGGGTACATGAGCGCTAATAGGGTAATTTCATCTCTAAGAACACATTGTTACCACCTGAGACATGGACATAATTGAAAATCCTTTTCTAACAGGTGAAACGTATAAAAAAATGTATTATAAGCGAATAGGTAACGAATAGGTAACGAATAGGTAACAGGGTATTAACCGAGCGCTGGAACGGGTACATACGCTTATAGGGTCATTTCATCTCTAAGAACACATTCTTACCACCAGAGACCTGAACACAATTAAAAAACGATTAATTTCAAGGTGCACCGTATACCCCGCGCATTAAAAGCGAATAAATAACGAATAGGTAACAGGTTATTTACCGAGCGCTGGAACGGGTACATGCGCTCAAATGGGGTCATTTCATCTCTAAGAACACATTGTTACCACCAGACATGAACACAATTAAAACACGATTTATTTCAAGTTGCAGCGTATACCCCGCGCATTAAAAGCGAATAGGTAACGAATAGGTAACAAGATTATTTACCGAGCACTGGAACGGGTACATGAGCGCTAATAGGGTAATTTCATCTCTAAGAACACATTGTCACCACCTGAGACATGGACATAATTGACAATCCTTTTCTAACAGGTGAAACGTATAAAAAAATGTATTATAAGCGAATAGGTAACGAATAGGTAACGAATAGGTAACAGGGTATTAACCGAGCGCTGGAACGGGTACATGCGCGCTAAAAGGGTAATTTCATCTCTAAGAACACATTCTTACCACCAGAGACCTGAACACAATTAAAACACGATTTATTTCAAGGTGCACCGTATACCCCGCGCATTAAAAGCGAATAGGTAACGAATAGGTAACAGGTTATTTACCGAGCGCTGGAACGGGTACATGCGCTCAAATGGGGTCATTTCATCTCTAAGAACACATTGTTACCACCAGACATGAACACAATTAAAACACGATTTATTTCAAGTTGCAGCGTATACCCCGCGCATTAAAAGCGAATAGGTAACGAATAGGTAACAAGATTATTTACCGAGCACTGGAACGGGTACATGAGCGCTAATAGGGTAATTTCATCTCTAAGAACACATTGTCACCACCTGAGACATGGACATAATTGACAATCCTTTTCTAACAGGTGAAACGTATAAAAAAATGTATTATAAGCGAATAGGTAACGAATAGGTAACGAATAGGTAACAGGGTATTAACCGAGCGCTGGAACGGGTACATGCGCGCTAAAAGGGTAATTTCATCTGTAAGAACACATTCTTACCACCAGAGACATGAACACAATTAAAACACGATTTATTTCAAGGTGCACCGTATACCCCGCGCATAAAAAGCGAATAGGTAACGAATAGGTAACAGGTTATTTACCGAGCGCTGGAACGGGTACATGCGCTCTAATGGGGTCATTTCATCTCTAAGAACACATTGTTACCGTCTGAGACCTGGACATAATTGAAAATCCTTTTCTAACAGGTGAAACGTATAAAAAAATGTATTATAAGCGAATAGGTAACGAATAGGTAACGAATAGGTAACAGGGTATTAACCGAGCGCTGGAATGGGTACATGCGCGCTAATAGGGTAATTTCATCTCTAAGAACACATTCTTACCACCAGAGACCTGAACACAATTAAAAAACGATTTATTTAAAGGTGCACCGTATACCCCGCGCATTAAAAGCGAATAAGTAACGAATAGGTAACAGGTTATTTACCGAGCGCTGGAACGGGTACATGCGCTCTAATGGGGTCATTCATCTCTAAGAACACATTGTTACCACCTGAGACATGGACATAATTGAAAATCCTTTTCTAACAGGTGAAACGTATAAAAAAATGTATTATAAGCGAATAGGTAACGAATAGGTAACGAATAGGTAACAGGGTATTAACCGAGCGCTGGAACGGGTACATGCGCGCTAATAGGGTCATTTCATCTCTAAGAACACATTCTTACCACCAGACACCTGAACACAATTAAAAAACGATTTATTTAAAGGTGCACCGTATACCCCGCGCATTAAAAGCGAATAAGTAACGAATAGGTAACAGGTTATTTACCGAGCGCTGGAACGGGTACATGCGCTCTAATGGGGTCATTTCATCTCTAAGAACACATTGTTACCACCAGACATGAACACAATTAAAACACGATTTATTTCAAGTTGCAGCGTATACCCCGCGCATTAAAAGCGAATAGGTAACGGATAGGTAACAAGATTATTTACCGAGCACTGGAACGGGTACATGAGCGCTAATAGGGTAATTTCATCTCTAAGAACACATTGTTACCACCTGAGACATGGACATAATTGAAAATCCTTTTCTAACAGGTGAAACGTATAAAAAAATGTATTATAAGCGAATAGGTAACGAATAGGTAACGAATAGGTAACAGGGTATTAACCGAGCGCTGGAACGGGTACATGCGCGCTAATAGGGTCATTTCATCTCTAAGAACACATTCTTACCACCAGAGACCTGAACACAATTAAAAAACGATTTATTTCAAGGTGCACCGTATACCCCGCGCATTAAAAGCGAATAAGTAACGAATAGGTAACAGGTTATTTACCGAGCGCTGGAACGGGTACATGCGCTCAAATGGGGTCATTTCATCTCTAAGAACACATTGTTACCACCAGACATGAACACAATTAAAACACGATTTATTTCAAGTTGCAGCGTATACCCCGCGCATTAAAAGCGAATAGGTAACGAATAGGTAACAAGATTATTTACCGAGCACTGGAACGGGTACATGAGCGCTAATAGGGTAATTTCATCTCTAAGAACACATTGTTACCACCTGAGACATGGACATAATTGACAATCCTTTTCTAACAGGTGAAACGTATAAAAAAATGTATTATAAGCGAATAGGTAACGAATAGGTAACGAATAGGTAACAGGGTATTAACCGAGCGCTGGAACGGGTACATGCGCGCTAAAAGGGTAATTTCATCTCTAAGAACACATTCTTACCACCAGAGACCTGAACACAATTAAAACACGATTTATTTCAAGGTGCACCGTATACCCCGCGCATTAAAAGCGAATAGGTAACGAATAGGTAACAGGTTATTTACCGAGCGCTGGAACGGGTACATGCGCTCTAATGGGGTCATTTCATCTCTAAGAACACATTTTCACCGTCTGAGACCTGGACATAATTGAAAATCCTTTTCTAACAGGTGCAACGTATGAAAAAATGTATTATAAGCGAATAGGTAACGAATAGGTAACGAATAGGTAACGAATAGGTAACAGGGTATTAACCGAGCGCTGGAACGGGTACATGCGCGCTAATAGGGTCATTTCATCTCTAAGAACACATTCTTACCACCAGACACCTGAACACAATTAAAAAACGATTTATTTAAAGGTGCACCGTATACCCCGCGCATTAAAAGCGAATAAGTAACGAATAGGTAACAGGTTATTTACCGAGCGCTGAAACGGGTACATGCGCTCTAATGGGGTCATTTCATCTCTAAGAACACATTGTTACCACCAGACATGAACACAATTAAAACACGATTTATTTAAAGGTGCACCGTATACCCCGCGCATTAAAAGCGAATAAGTAACGAATAGGTAACAGGTTATTTACCGAGCGCTGGAACGGGTACATGCGCTCTAATGGGGTCATTTCATCTCTAAGAACACATTGTTACCACCAGAGATATGAATTTAATTGAAAATCCTTTTCTAAAAGGTGCAACGTACAACAAACGTACTATAAGTGAATAGGTAACGAATAGGTAACAGGGTATTAACCGATCGCTGGAACGAGTACATATGCGCGTATAGGGGTATTTCATCTATAAGAACACATTATTACCACCAGAGATATGAACACAATTGGAAATCCTTTTCTAAAAGGTGCAACGTACAACAAACTTTTTAAAAGCGAATTAGTAACGAATATTTAACAGGGTATTATCCGACCGCTGGAACGGATACAAATGCACTTATAGAGTTATATCACCTCTAAGAGCCCAAATCTTCCACCAGAGACAACAAAACAATTGAAAATCATGTTTTAAAAGGTGCAACGTAAGATACCCGTATTATAAGCGAATTATAAGCGAGTGATGGAACGAATTAAACAAGGTAATAGCATGCTCCGAAACGATGTACACCCTGCTAACGGCTTACATGTTTAACTCTACCACATTATGTAAGTATGTGCCTGTCCCTAGACAAGAGCCTGAAATTAAGTAGTTATCGTTTGTTTTTGTGTTACATATTTCCGTTTATTTTTTTGTATATGAAATACGGCCGTCAGTTTTGTTGTTTGAATTGAATGAGGTTGTCATGTCTGGGCCTTTTATAAGTGACTACACGGTTTGGGCTATGCTCATTGTTGAAGGCCGTACAGTGAACTATAGTTGATAATTTCTGTGTCATTTTGGTCTAATGTGGAGTGTTGTCTCATTGGCAATCATACCACATCTTCGTTTTTTAGCAAGCGCTAACACGGTGATTTCATCCCGTCAAACCAAGATCCATCTTCAAACATACGGACATAAAGCAGTTAAAAGGTAGAACGTATAAAAAAACAAGTAAGGAACAAATGCGTATCGAACATGAAGTAAAAGGATCGGTTGAGCACAAACACATATAAATAAGTCATAAAAAGATCATTTTACCTCAACCAATTCAGAACTATTACCATATGTAAGACTATTAACAACTAGATTTGTAATTGCTAGCAATAACGGAAGGCACCCCTTCCCCCTATTACCAGGTGAGCGGCAGCCATTTTGACAATTCCAAAGTCAAAGAGAGCATCTACAGATGTCTAGTAACATTTTTGCAAAGTTTCATTAAGTTTGAACATTTTGAATTTTTGATATTTTTGCTGTTTCCATGGTTACGGCGGCCATTTTGAAAATTCTAACTTCAAAATCCAACTCTGCCTATGCCAGTTACCATTCCTGTAAAGTTTTATCCAGTTTGCGGAAAATTCTTATTTTTGAAATTTTTTACCTTTTTGCATTGTTTCCATGGTAACAAGACCTATTTTGGAAATTCCAACTCCAATGTTGCTCATCATTACTGTGAAGTTTCATGAAGTTTTGAGCATTTTTAGAATTTTGAAAATTTTGGTGTAGTTTCCATGGCAACATAGTAGTTCCAATGATCGCCAAAATCATCCAACACCTGTATATAGTGGGCACCTACATTGTTTGATGAATATGATGATTCTGAGTTGAAGCATATCCAAACAGTTCACCAAAAACCAAAAACTCATTTTTTTCACAATTGTGCCGTTTCCATGGTAACGGCAGCCATATTAAACTATTCCATGCCATAATTAAAAAGGGGGAAGGATATTAAAAATCAAATAAGTAACGAATAGGTAACGAATAGGGAATAGGGAATAGGTAACGAATAGGTAACGAATAGGGAATAGGGAATAGGTAACGAATAGGCAACGAATAGGGAATAGGGAATAGGTAACGAATAGGCAACGAATAGGGAATAGGGAATAGGTAACGAATAGGGAATAGGGAATAGGTAACCAACTTGACGCCCATAAAGAAATGTCATGTAGAAAATAACAGAAAAAGATATGAAAATGAAAATGTCAGATATACATTAATGAAATAAAATAGAACCAGTTGCAGACAACACATTTATTTCCCACATTTTGTTGTGCAGGCTTTAATTTTCACATTGTCTTGAGCAGGCCAGAATATTAATTTCCAAAATTATCGTGCCGAAACGAAATAACCGGCTAGCATTGAGATTAAAATTCCTCCCATTTTACTTTTTAGTTGTTTCACATTGAACAAAAGCCAAAAAAACAAATTATCGTGTCTACATTCTGAAAGAATGATATTCTATACTTACTGATTTTTCGTTTGTATGTCGAATACGCCTAAATTTGCAACGATGACGTCATTTATGACGTCATTTATCAAAATGACGTCATAAGATTGATGCAATCAACTGTGAATCATGAATCATGATTCTTTATCCAATCGACCTTCGAATCGCCATTGAATTATATATAGTCAAATTGAAAATAAGTAAATGATGTCAGGGCGGGACTAAAAATCAATATTAGTAGATCTAATACGCAGAAACGCACTGTTTAGAACGACAATGAAGGTGTACGGTTATCCCTACTTTTCTGTATTTTTCAGATAATTTCTGAACCCTCTTGCTGCCGGAGTGACACATGTGTCCACACCGACTGTGCCGGAGGGACACATATGTCCATGTTTTAATTTATGCAAGCTTCTTATCATTACTGCACCTCTTTCCCATAAAAGATCGAAGATAAACAGGGTAATATGTTTCTACAATAGTTACCAAATGGAACGGTCATTACATGGCATGACGTCATATATCGAATGACGTCGGTTTTGGACATGCAACGCCACAAACGTCGAGCTGTCGTATTTTCTGGCACACGAAATGCAACCTTGAAAAATAACTGGCAGCAAGAGAGTTAAGACTTCTCATATTTTATTTCAAAATTATATCATTAATTCAAGTTGTCTTTCCATTCACATAACATTGCCTTTTCCGCGTATTATCCTGGAACGTCCAGTGACAAATATTTCATTGTTATTTAGACGAGAAAAATAACAACAAATCTGAAATTTGGCTGGGATGGAGGGCAAAATTTGTACTGACAGTGGAAAATGAGGACATTCAGGATAGGGGCAGACATTTTGCTTTATAACTAGACACATACTGACCCCCTGCATACTGATCCTTCAATGAGTTTTGTATAGGTTACTTCAACATGCAAAGCGTGGCATTTCAATTGATGTGGGTGTGTCTTTATGCATTCACTATCGACCAATATAGATCAAAATGTGAACTAAATGTGAACATGCTAGCAATGCATGTGCTTAGTTTTATTTATTTTTATGTTACAGCTTGAAATATAATAGTGCTGCTTTTTGTGAATGTTTGCTTAGCTTTTTTATAATTTGTGAATGCTGTGCTTTATGTTTTATGTTTGCTTTTAGTGCTTATTCTTATGCATGTATAGAATATAGTATCTAAATAGTGTAGCCTAAATGTGCATGAAATGTATGTTCTATGTCTTTTATGTTTTAATATTTGTATTGTGTATGTTTGTTATGTAAATGTATGCATTTGTCGGTTATAAAAGCTCAGAGAGCTTGTGTTTATTTGTTATGTAACATGCCGACTACAAATAAAGCTTTGAATTGAATTGAATTGAATTTTCACGGTGATGTTATGATAAAACCTTTGTCCGTCGTCAACATGTCGGAGCTTCAAAAAAGATTAACCAAAATTCTGTGAAACTTTTGTGAATTGTTCGTGTCTATTGATGAATGCTCACTTTCGATTTTTATAAATCTTAGATCTCACTTTTCCGAGTTATGGGATTTTATTTTAAAATAGGGGGTCCAGTTTTCGGACAATACCTAATAAAATCTTTGAGCAGTTTTCATATAACTTTAGTGACTTATTTATTTCTATTCAGATAAGGCAGCAACCATTTGATTTTTTTTGGGGGGGGGGGGGCTATGGTTTTTTTTTCTGGACAAATTTTTTTTTTTTGCCTGCGAGTCGAAAACAATTTTTTTCTTTCAATTTCAGCATTACATATAGTGGCAGCTGAGGGTGAAACAAACATTTTTTTTTCTCAGATTATTTTTTTCTCCAAAAACTGGAAACAAACTTTTTTTTCCAAAAAAAAAACCATAGCCCTCCCCCCCCCCCCCCCCCCCCACGAAAATCAAATGGTTGCTGCCTAAGCACCCTCAACGGAGTTAGGGTGACACATTGTTATTCTACGTTTATTTTTTTCTTATTATTTTTCTTCCACTTTTTTTGTCCAGCTTATATTTTGGAATTGGATATGTTAACCAGCATGTGCAGATTTGCAAACAGGGTATGGCATAAACATGATGGCTGCCATTTCCATGGAAACTGATAAAATGTGAAAAAAATTGCAAATTCTAAATCTTTCATTATAAGACCTAACTGGGTGAAACTTTATGGTAATGATCCTTGGTATGCCTAGATGTTGTGACAATTCTAGGGAATTCCAAAATGGCCGCCATTTACATGGAAACAGGGCGAAAGTTTAAAATTGGCCCTATGGGAAAACACATTAAAGCTGCATTTTCTGCAAGAATATCAGATTAAACCTTCTATAACTTAATGGATATGTAACATGGCATGTCCCAAAGTGGAACCTGTTTTTGGAATTTTGGAAATGGTACTCGTTACCATGGAAATAGCGAAAATTTCAAAAATTTCGAAATGCTCCAAAATTGAAAAAACTTTACAACAATGTTAATAAACATCTGTAGATGCATCTAAGCTAGCCAAGGGTTACGATCCACTCCCGCTCTCTTCACAGAGAGAGGGAGTGGATCTGAAGAGAGCGGAGTGGATCGTAACCCTTGGCTAGCGAAGATGCTGTAGATGCGGACTTTGACTTTGAAATTTTCAAAATGGCTGCCGCTCACCTGGCAATGGGGGAAGGGTGCCATCCGTTATTGCTAGCAATTACAAATCTAATTTGTTTTATACATTTCTGATATGACATTGACAAACAAGGGAGTTTTTCTTGTTGAAAAGATGACGGGCTTATCATGCGCTCATGGCGCAGCTCTTTATTTTTATTGGTATTCATTTTTTGTTATCAGTAAATTAAAACCATAGAACCAAATATTATTATTATATATATACAGACATTCACGGTACTACAATCTATGGATAGCTTTAGAATTTAGAATTGCACAGGGTTGTTTTTTTTCAGGTTAAGGGAGGGTTTGCGCTTTCAAACATGTTTTTTTTTTTAATAAATAATACCTTTAGTGTTCTCACTTAAATTGGTTTATAATTTTTTCATGTTGGCGTCTTTTATAACCAACTATACGGTATGGATTTTTCATTGTTGAAGGCCGTACCATTGCCTATAATAGCTTTCGTCCACTTCATTTATACGTTATTGGATAGTTGCCCATCTTCCTTTTTCACGAAAATAGAAAATACTTGACAATACAATGTGTCACTCTGATGTGAAAACCCACAATCAGTTCTGGTCCTATACCCACTTCTCCAAAACCCCTAATCAATATCGTTTAAATAAATATATGCCATTGTGCACCACATATTTCTTTTTTATCTGAATTATGTTTGGGTTCACTTAACAAATTGTGGACTTGGTGCCCTATGTGTATTTGCAAATTCTCCTAAAGTTTACCCCTTAATACGAAAATTCTTAGATTACTGAAATTTTCTCAGAATCTCATATATAATGCCATTGTGAACACTGCCAATCGAACATATAGACATTAATATCTTTCTTCTAACACAATCAATGTAGTTGGTCTATTGATAAAGGTATCTTAAAAACAAACCTAGTACCATTGGCCAATCAGCCATGAATTAATGAATGCTCATTTCATACACCAAATATATGTTACCTATTGAATAATTTGCTTACAATATCTGAGAAAATGGTGTACCAACGAAAACTAGACATTGACCAATTAACAATGAAAATAAGGTTAAGTTCAGATGCTTCCTACCAAACCGCCAAGTACACCATGCAATCATATTCAAATCCAGTTAACCTATTGCATGTACTTATGGATATGAAAATCTTATTACTGTCGAAATCATGAAATGAGGTCAAGGTTAGGTAAATCCTGACTAACAGACTAGTAGACATTATCCTTTCACTTATAAGTGAGAAATGTATGTGATAAATACTATAGTTATTGTAGGCAGCAGATGGACCACGAAAATGAGATCAATGCCATTACACAAATCATTTCCATACAAGATATTCAGGTCCTCTATCTTCTTAAATATGAAGCTTTATATTTTTTATTGCCAGACTTTTATAGCCAATTATACAGTAAAAGTTTGCTCATTGTTGCAGGCCTTAACACACTGACCTATAATTGCTTCAATCCATGTCCTTATAACTCTGTTGGAAAGTTCTCATTGGAATCATACCACATCTACCTAATATGAGAAAGTATAATCTCTAATAGTCAGTGCACAACTTATATCTTTGTGCAATCTTTGGGCAAAATGTACCCTATTCCCAGTCCATGAAACCATTTTGAATCTCTGCAACCATGCCAAAAGTAAACTATGAATAACATATACTTATAACAGCTACCTCACTGTCCTGATAATTGTAATATTCATTAACTACAATTGCATCATCGCCCCCTAATGTGACCTACCAAGTTAAACACGAGCAACACAACAGGTGCCACACATGGAGCAGGATTTGCTTACCTTCAAGAACACATGAGATTTCAGTAAAGTAGTCTCACATAAGGTCATTACAAACCCTTTTATAATTGGAGTTAAAACTGTTCACACTTATTATCTAACTTGTGTACATCAGGTATGAATAGCTAGTAATTGTCTAGTATTATATCAGATTTAAAAGTTACACTTTTTACTATCCAGTTACACAATTCACAAAGGTTTTCAAAATCATTTATTCAAATACTTTTGTTTATAAATAGTAACATGATCACAGAGATTTTTAACATAATAAAATAGTACATAAATGTTTAATAAAATAACAACATTTTAAGAATTAAAATAATCTGGCTTTTTTTTTAATCCAATTTTAAGCCTATCTATTGGATTTTTTTTTTTCATTTTTTGTTGTTGTTGATTTAAAGTAATCTAAAATACAATATACTTGTTTTAATTGTTAATGTGTCCATCATGTGAAACAAAATTCAAGCTTACATCAATCAAATAGTCCAAAAACTTTTACTATCATCATAAAATAAAACCAAGTGTTTTCAAAGGATTTTTTTTTTTATACAACAGTCAAAAAAACCTCAGCTGTTTTTTCATGGTTTACATTTTCAAACAAAATCGCACCTCTTATTTATGTCAGAATATTATAACGAAAACACTGACTAAAGTATAGGATACATAAATTCATCCTAGTCTTGGCAACATACATTGGGTATTAAAAAATGATAAATATATATTTCAAATTAACCATTGGCTCTTTTTTTTTAATATTATAACTGTTTTTCCTTTTTATTTCATAGATTTAATATATCTTTACAAATACAATTTTCAGGCATCCATAATTTGCCTTTAAAACAATGTTCATAACCAGTAGCTTGTAACAAGTTTGAAGAGAAAACAGTCACTGTCTGTACGATTTCCTACTTATTTATTTAGTCTTCTTCTTCTTTTTGGTTGTTCTACGTTTTGTTTTAGAGTCTACTATAAACTGAGATTGTTTCTTAATTGCATTTCTGTTCGGAACTTCTCCATCATCTTCACCACTGTCTTCGTCATCTGTAAACACAAAATATGTTATTAACTTTCTATACATAATGGAGGTGATCTGTATAATTTACAGTGACGAAAAAATTAAACTATTTTGAATGACAACTTATCCCCTCTCATGATTATTTGTCGTTTTTCTTTTTTAATTCAAATTTTAAATTTTGAATTAAAATTGTAAACTGGAGCCTGTAAGTCAGAGGTTGTTGTTTGTTGCTGTGTTACATATTTTTTCTTCATTTTTTTTTTTACATAAATTAGGCAGTTATTTTTCTCCTTTAAATTGTTTTACGTTTGGGGCCTTTTAGGTCAATCAGTGTGAACCTGTGTCACTTAAACATAATACATGAGTTCCATACACAATGGTCAACATTGCACAAAGAGTCCAACAACATCAAATCATAAAAGGTAATAGTTAATAAAAAAAGTCCAATAAATGTTACAAGAATTGTCAAATCAAAATGAGAGTATGAGATGGTCAATAGAATGTGATGACTAAGTTTGAAAGTTTTAATACAAGTTTAAATGTGTAACAGACAGATGATTACTATTACTTTGCCCCTAGATGCATTTGATAAGGAACAAAAAGAAACAAACTGATACATACCTTCAAATACAGCATCTCCTCGTTCTTTCTGTGGTAATTTAACTCTTGTGTTATGTGTTGGTAATTTAGAATCAAAACTAGCATGATACTGAAAAAAAAGAAAAAAGTAAGCTTATGATTTAATGACCAAAAAAAACCATGATACATCTATTCATTGATTCACAATAAACAAATTTTTTTTTCCAGTCAGTGTTTTTTTTAATGTAAGAAGCGTGCATTTATAACTTTAGAAAGTTGAGCCTACTTTAGAAGGAGATCTCATATATTTTTTTTTTTGGTTTACATTGAAAATTATGTCAGCAACCTGATCTATTTTCATAGTTATCTTTCACTGGCAGTTTTCATGTAAGAATTTGGGAAATTTCTAACATAATTAGGACATTACAAATATTTCAAATAAAATCATGTTGGTGAAATTGATAGCATTTAGCCCAGCCAAATTTGACCTAAAAACTATTGAAAAATTTAAATTCAATGGAAAAAGTTATCACATCAGTGAACCCTGATTATAAAATAGAGAGAGAACTAGTCTTAAAACCATATGCTTCATTTCTAAAGGGTTTTTAATTAAGAAATGTAACTGTCCCTCGTCACAATAAACTTAACCAGCAGTCAGACCCTGCTAGGTATTCTTACCTCTTCCTCCTCCATCTGTTTGAAGACCTCATTCAGATCTTTACCATCTAACTCCTCTAATAATTTCAATAGTTTCTCCTCACATGTTGATAACTGATCCAGGACATATTCATCTGATGTCTGTGGTATCTTGGCAGTAGGCACATGACCTTTGGTCTATAAAGAAAACAATAGCATTGATTAAAATTATCACAGTTATGCTGATAAAGATTTCTGTGGAAGTAAATTTTAACTGAAGCTATATTAAATTTTCTTAATATGAGTTCAAGAATGCATTGGAATATACAATTGTTTGTTTTTATCTTGCTATCCTGATTATAGCCCATATGACAGATTTTAAAAGCTCTATTCAGATCTACTTTTCCAAACAAAGCATTACTTACAATCATGAAATTTTTTTCAGGGTCTTTTGAAATAATCATGTGGATTAGCTAAGGTCCATACCGTTCATTAAATATTCACAATTCAAACAAATACCTATTAAATTTCACCAAGTATTTTTTACTGTTTAAAGAACTTGTACAAGTATTATCCATACAATTTGAAACTGAAAATGTCTTCTAGTTTTATAATTTGCTACTCTCTAATTCTGTTTTCAGTACAATGTATAATATTTTCTCTACAGAAAAAGCACATAAACTGAGATGATAATCAAAGAATACAAAACTACTCTGTATAGTATTGCTACTAATAAATGTATCTTTACATATATCATATTACTACAGACTGGAAATAAGATAACTATTTTCATAGGGATTTAAAATATACAAGTCAAAGGTCCAACTTTGTAAAAAATGACAATATTTGTCTTAAAATTTCACATGTTCTTAAAATTTTATTTCATTTACAAATAACTTTATCAAAAATTTGAGTGAAACTCATAGGGAACAATATTCATCTTTAATCTAATATGTCACTTTAAAAGTTATAGAAACCTGGGCCTTGGACCTTAAACTTACAGAAAACACTAATGCATATTTATAACAATTTGACTCTTAAAATTTCAGTAATGATACACACTCTACTATTACCATTTCCATAATTAAGCAAGTTCTTCAAATAAACGAAGTCTTAATTAAAAATGTTCAGTATTTTAGGCAAATTCTTTTTTTTTTGAACAAAAAAGCCCCAAAATGAAACATTTTTGAATTAAAACCAACTGATATAATATGATTTTGGTAATAATAAAAGAAAGAGAAGCTGCTTATTGATCTGTCCAACCTTACTATTTATATCAAGCTGACAATTTAATAAGCCTGGCATCAACCTAAAATGTCCTTTTAAAACAATCAACATAGAGCCATTAAAAGACTTTTGATGGAAGAATGACTAAAAAACAGAGGAACATAAAGTCATGGAAGAAAATGAACTAATTTTTGTCTATCAAACTTATCAATTCAATTGTAACATAAACGTTTCTACAGGAATTCTATACTACCTTTCTCTTATATTCTGCCTGTAGTTTATTATAAAAATATTGAATATATAAATTCTAAATATATAATAATATACAGATGGTTACCATGGAGACAAGAAACTTACTTTGTAACTCTGAAATTTTCAAATTCATACTTCAATATCAGTCATTTAAATAGTGATTTGAATAAAAATATTCTGAATTTGAGCATCTTGAAGAATTATAATTTTAATAATTAATTTTCAGAAGACTTCAATTTTTGTTATTTGTAATATACATGTAGTGTTTAAGATGGTGCAACACCAGCAATCTAGCACAACATAGAAGGCTAGAAGCTAACTAATACTTAAGCTTATTCAAGTGTTTTTCCCATAATGATAAATGTTTAGATCCTGATACTACTCAAGTACTGTAACACTACCATATTAACATTTCCCACAATTAATGTGGAGTTTTCTCTGAACTATGTTCACATCTTTTATAAAAATGAGAAGAAAACAAGAATGTGTCCACAGTACACGGATGCCCCACTCGCACTATCATTTTCTATGTTTAAAGGACTGTGAAATTGGAATAAATTCTCTAATTTGGCATTAAAATTAGAATGATCTTATCAAAGGGAACATGTATACTAAGTTTCAAGTTGATTGGACTTCTACTTTATCAAAAACTACCTTGACCAAAAACTTTACCTGAAATTTGCACTATCATTTTCTATGTTCAGTGAACCGTAAAATTGGGGTCAAAACTCTAATTTGGCATTTAAATTAGAAAGATCATATCATAGGGCACATGTATACTAAGTTTCAAGTTGATTGGACTTCAACTTCATCAAAAACTACCTTGACCAAAAACTTTAACCTGAAGACAAAAACTTTAACCTGAAATTTGCACTATCATTTTCTATGTTCAGTGAACCGTAAAATTGGGGTCAAAACTCTAATTTGGCATTTAAATTAGAAAGATCATATCATAGGGCACATGTATACTAAGTTTCAAGTTGATTGGACTTCAACTTCATCAAAAACTACCTTGACCAAAAACTTTAACCTGAAGCCAAAAACTTTAACCTGAAATTTGCACTATCATTTTCTATGTTCAGTGAACCGTAAAATTGGGGTCAAAACTCTAATTTGGTATTTAAATTAGAAAGATCATATCATAGGGCACATGTATACTAAGTTTCAAGTTGATTGGACTTCAACTTCATCAAAAACTACCTTGACCAAAAACTTTAACCTGAAGCCAAAAACTTTAACCTGAAATTTGCACTATCATTTTCTATGTTCAGTGAACCGTAAAATTGGGGTCAAAACTCTAATTTGGCATTTAAATTAGAAAGATCATATCATAGGGCACATGTATACTAAGTTTCAAGTTGATTGGACTTCAACTTCATCAAAAACTACCTTGACCAAAAACTTTAACCTGAAGCGGGACAGACGGACGAACGAACGGACGAACGAACGAACAGACGACGGACGAACGAACGAACGGACGCACAGACCAGAAAACATAATGCCCCTCTACTATCGTAGGTGGGGCATAAAAACGGTGAACGTTAGTATTGATATGACCAAAAATATATATTTACAGTTATCATAACCTTTTACTACATTCTATTTAAAGAAGAAGATTCAGATGAAGCTGTCAACTGATACCATTAAGTTAACCCTTTTTTTTAACATACTTGATTTGCATAGGATTTTTTCGATATAAAAAAATTCGTCAGGTTTAAAGTCTTAATGCATTGGGAAAACAAATATTTCATTAATGAAATTTCAGTTGTATATTCTCATGAATATATCCTTTTTAAATTAGATACAAATATTTATTAGGTCTGATACAGATTTTTCGTAGGAGAATGTTTTAACTGAGGCACAAAACAGGCGTCATTATGGAGTAAAGGGGGTGGCGTCAAAGGCGTCATCATGGAGGAAAGGGTTTAAAAAAAACCAGATTAACCACAGTTCTATAAATTTTCAACGAGAACACAGCATTACCTAGCATAAACTATCTGAAACCAAAGCTATACAATTCCATTAATTAATCATCGAAATAGAGACTTTAGTAAATATACTCTTATGTAGAAACTTACAGCTTTAAGAAGATATAACTTGTCCGTTAAATGTTCCACCCCAGCCTTGACAGACACCATAATTGTACTATTCCTCTGTAACTCCTCCTCAGCATCACCACGTCTATCCTCCTCTTTCTGTAAATGTCCCTGGAAATCTTCAAGCATTCTTTCTCCACTACAATATCAAATTTCAACAGTGTCAAAATAATGAACCTTATTTTCTATTATATCTCAAAATCATGCAATTATTAGCAATTGATAGAAAGGAGGAGTTGTATGATTGCTAATGAGACAACAACTACCCACAGGAGACCAAAGTATTTTTAATAGCAGTTCTTTATATTTTTGTATATTTAAATTAAAATGTGGTTTAACCCTTTCAACGCTACACAAAAAAATAGAAAAATGGCTGCTGCTGCTGCATTTTTTTTTAGTACATTCATTAGAACAGTATTTTCCTTTTCAGACTGCTGTATCTTTTTTATTATATGAGATACAGAGAAAGTTATTGCATGAAAAATGCTCAGGAGAGCATGAACTGTAATGTTAGGCAATTATTTTACTGAAATTTTTATCAGGTTACCTGCGTTTTCAGGTAATTAACAGGTAAAAGGTGTAATTTATTACATTTGTGTTGAATTTTGAATAAAAACTACTTTTATAGTCTTCATTTATTTTGTTGTTTTATCTGCCATATTGTAAAGAAGACACCAGTTGCCCGATTCCGTAGCGTATTGTACCATACATAACGTTTTATGTAATCGTGGCACAAATAAATAGCTCCGTCCTAAAAAAATTCAGTCAACCTCCGTTTTCCCCCCTTTTTCTACGTCTCGTAATGATCGATCAAATCATATTTCCCACACGAATTTTATGTAATAAACACATTGAGATAACAAGAAACCTTTTAACTAATCCTCGTTGTAAGTTTCGCCAAGGAAATGCTGAAATTTTTCCATATTTACAGCTTCGTTTCCGATTTCCGCCATTTGCATTTGTCAAAATATTTGTTTTTATTTTCCTTCTATTTTCCTTCTACTGCATGATTTTACCATAAAAATTGTCGGGATTTCAAGCGCAAATGAGACCTTGCATATCCTAGATTCAAACGAGGAAAAATTAGAGAGAACCCAAATGAAAACCGAATGGTTTAAAGAGTCCTTATGAAAAATCCTTTTTCATCGCGGCATATGCCGCGAATAGCAGTGGCGAACGGCGTACGTCATCGCGGCATATGCCGTGTATAGCGTTGAAAGGGTTAAAACAACATTAAATCTAAATGCAATGAAAGATTGTACCAGACAAAAAAAAAAATTCATGACTGAAGAAGCTAGAAAGATAATGTGACTTGTATATATCTTAAAGATAATGTGACTGGTATATATCTTAAAGATAATGTGACTGGTATATATCTTAAAGATAATGTGACTTGTATATATCTTAAAGATAATGTGACTGGTATATATCTTAAAGATAATGTGACTGGTATATATCTTAAAGATAATGTGACTGGTATATATCTTAAAGATAATGTGACTGGTATATATCTTAAAGATAATGTGACTTGTATATATCTTAAAGATAATGTGACTGGTATATATCTTAAAGATAATGTGACTGGTATATATCTTAAAGATAATGTGACTTGTATATATCTTAAAGATAATGTGACTTTTATATATCTTAAAGATAATGTGACTGGTATATATCTTAAAGATAATGTGACTTGTATATATCTTAAAGATAATGTGACTTGTATATATCTTAAAGATAATGTGACTGGTATATATCTTAAAGATAATGTTTTGAATATTTGGCTTGATAATTTTAAGTGGAATATGCCGTCCTGATTCAGTCTTGGCTATTTACTGCCATCATACCTTGATAGTTTAGCATCACCAGAATATTTCATTTCTTCAAATTCTTGTTGTAATTTCTCCTTATCCTCCTTCAGTCTTGTTATACCCTTTTCATTGTCTTTCTGTAGATTTTCAAGATGTTTTGTGGTATCTCCTTGGTTTTCAAACCGCCTTACAACTTCCTGTAAACATTTAGAATCAATTAAAATTTTGTTTGTTTTTATTGAAAATCTGTTAATGTATAAATTATTTTCTAAGTTTGACTCACTTGCTTCTTTTTTATTTTTATTTTATTAAAAAAAGTAATAAAAATCTGGATACAAAACAGTTTTATCAACAAATAATTGACTATTTTTGTGTGGCATGAATAACTAATAAACTGTTGGATGTTTGTTATATGTGAATAACTGATGTATTTAATGTTGTCGTGTGTTGAAACTTCATTATTTTTATCACTGAAGTAGGACTTAACCCTATATGTTCATTTGCATATTTGTGATACCTCCAGACATTTTTTTTTAGAAGACCATAAATGGTTAAATGCAAAATTTAAAGTTTTAACTGGTTAAAAATTAGTCATGAAATTAAGAGATGTAATCATATTTTTCTCTTTTCTTGTTAACTGAAAATCTACAGTTAAAATCTTTAACAAATGGTCCCAAGTAATAAACTGAGAGTATAAATTACCATAGTATCAGAAACACCAGTTGCTTCTTTAATTCTTCTAAAAGCTTCCTCATATGATGTAATCTTTTGTTGTTGTTCTTCACCCTGTAAGGCCTGTTTCTCCTGTGGTGTTAGTTCATCTTGCTGAATAGAACCTCTCTGTTGCTAAAGTGTAAACAATTTAACAGATGTACATATGCATAAAAAAATTCTCTGTAATTCACATCGAAATGAAATTATTAAATAAAAATTTGGAAATTAACAACATGTCTTTTTTTCAAGTGATAAATCTTTCATTATCTTGTTTTTGGCATGTATAGTTGTAAAATACAGATATCTAGAAAGTTCAAACTATTCTTAAACTGAATAAGAAATTACATCTGACAAAAATAAAGTTTTCCTAAAAATGTATCTTTCAAAGGGAGATAATCTTACAATTCTTCTTTCTATTCTTTCATGTTGTATTTTCTTTTCTTCAGCCTCTTTCTTCATTTTCTGTAATTCTATTTCTCTCTGTTTCCTTTCTGAGTATACGATCTTTTCATGTTTAGCTAATTCTTCCTGTGCTGCTGTTTTGGAAATCTGAGCATCATCGTGCATGGCTTTGAGTTCCTTCAGTTCTGCTTTGACACTTCTGATTTCACATTCCATTGAGTCCAATACACTTGGGAATTTTTCTGCTTCCTGTAATAATCAAAACATCATAATTCCTTTAGTCAATAATAGACTTGAAATAAATGAAATTAAAGTGGAAAAGTTTTTTTCTCTCGAAGTACTGTTTCCTTGTAAGCTGCTGCTCTCCTATGTGACTATTTTTCTGAGAATTTAAATAATACACAACATAATGCCAATGCTCGGTAGAGTTATTGTTCTTTTAATTTAACTGACAATTCTTTTTGTTTATAAAAAAAATCAGTATTTTATATCTTCTGAAATACTTGTTTTTCTAACAATAGACAAATTAAATTTAACATTTTGAATATTGTCTTGAAGGTTAGAGATCGAGTCAGAATTTTTTTTTCAAAAAATATTACAGTTCACTTGAATATTAATCACTTAGCCATAACCACTTCATTACAAGTTGGTAAACATTTTTAAACACTTACCACACATAATTTTCTATTAATATCCTGGTAAATCCTGTACAAATGTGTGGCTTCATCCATCTTCAGTTTTGTTTTGTCATAACTGTTTTCAAGGTATCTAAGAGTCTGAAAAATAAAACCCAACAAATATATTATCTCTCTTTGAATGTTTTATCATTGAATTTGCACATTACTTAAATAAAGATTTAAAAAAAAAGTTTAACTATGTGCAAAAATGTATACTTCATGTACAGAAGGATGCAAGATGTTATTTTAAGCTAAGAAAAGTTGCTAATAAACCAGAATTATAATTAAGTAAATGTCAAATAGATATAAGATGTGGTACAATGTATGAGTGCATTCAATGAGACAGCTCTCCATCCAAGTTGCAATTTGTAAAAGTAAAATATTATAGGTCAAATTATGGTCTTCTACACTGGAGCCTAGGCTCACCCAACAGCAAAGAATGTTACACATATACATGTATCATGTATATATAGGCATTTTTTTTCAATTACAAAAGTAGTTTATGTATAGCATGAAAAAGCATATAAGTAATTTACCTGAGCATCAACCGATTCTCCTTTATCTGTAGAGACAGCATCAGCAGAGTCCTTCTGCATCTGATCATACCTGGTCTGTAAAATCTCTATCTTCTTTTGTTTCTGAGCAGACTGATGTTTCAATGCATTTAGTTTCTTCTTTGAATCACATAATTTGTGTTTCATTACTGTAATTGCTTGCTACAAACATACAAATAGAATGTCAATATTTCATATTTTTGTAGAGTCAATGTGAAGCTGGCTTCATATTCCATATTTTTTTTTAATTTTGTATACATATAGGTTTTGAAATAGAGGCCTTTTATAACTTAGGATATAGTGTAAGAGAATTATTCATATTTTTTAGAAATGGTGAGTCCCATGACAAACATTAAGTAGCCAAGTGTATTCTGAATCTCAACAAGAACATCTATGTGGCTTTAAGTTGTCAACTTCAACAGGTCTCTATAGATTTCATGTTGATACATATTTTGCAAACAATCTTGTATAGTACAATGCAATGATGGTCAGCCACATTTTTAACTATCATCTGTAAAGTTGTGAAAGATATTTTACAATTGATACTTACATCTCCAGTTTTATTTTTGAATTCAGCTCTCTGTACAGGTTTGTCTTGGAAGGCTTTATTAATGACATGCTGATCTTGCTGCAATTTAAAATAAAATATTAAATTTTTACAATACAAATAAAAGAGAAATAGTGAATCTATAAACATCATGAAGTAGAAGACTGTGTTAAAGACAGGGTTATCTCACACGTCAAACAGTAAGATAAACAGTTTCTAACTTGTTTGAGTTTGAGATGAAATCTCATTATTGGGTGACAGTCTTGTATATTTTTTTTTTTATAGATGTCTAAAACTCTGATGATAAAGTCAACAAAGTAACAAAAATAGATGGAACTGAAAATTCAACAAACAAGTTTTACAGTATACAATGTTGTGCTGTGAAATATATTCATGGCTTACCATAATAATTTATATGAAGCAAATTACCTGATGGTGATATAGCAAGTTGATTCATTTTACAAGTAAGAACCTCATACACCCAACCAAAAGATGAAAAAAAAACTAGAATACTTTAGGACGAGGTAATGAATCTATGTTATACTTACAGAGAGGGAATCACTAAGTTTCTTTCTTAATTCCTTATCTTCTTTTCTCAGTTTTGTGACAGTGTCTTGATTGTGTTTCATAGCATGTTGAGATGTCTCGTAATATGCCTTTCGATCACCCTCTACAAAATTTACATCGAACAATTATAAAACAACATTAAAATGAAACTGGTAATTTCTTTGTATGTTTATAAATTAAAGTTTGATAAACAGAAGGATAAATATTTTGGGTAGTGCTGGGATTTGATATAATTTTCTTACATATATATATAGAGGTCAAGTGGGCATCACAAAGCCTGAAAGATTTTGATGAGTCCAGGATGCATGTAATTTTTTGTGTCATAAAAGAATGAAATATGACGAAATACAACTTAAACGATGCATGTTAGGTTGGTAGTTTTTATTAATTTTTTATATCAATAAAAATTATGACCTCTCAATAGTTATTGTTCAAATATATACATGTAACAGACATGTTGGTTTGCCAAAGCCAGAGTTCCATAAAAAAGATTGGGGCAATAGCCTAGGTAGGGTTTTAACTTTACTTAGAGTAAAGTATACACCTACCTTATCCCTAGAAATCGGTTCTTCTTGAATTTTTGACTACATACAATCACTTTCCATCATGGTGTCAGATATTTTCTATTATGACGTCAAAATTTTAGGGGAACTTTTGTGATGTCCAGTAATGCCGAAAAAAAATCGATAAGGTGTATAGTGAAGTTTTGGCATTTATTTATTTGAATTTTACCATTTTCTGTTTCTGCCAGACGTCATAATTATTTGGAGGCGTCCCAGAAAAAAATTAAAATAGCCTTGCCAGACGTCATAATTATTTGGACTAGTCATTTACCAGATAGCTGGGCCAGGGATCACCTATATCCCTGCACTTTTAATGTTCATCAAGCATCTTAGTGATCGACATAGTCTTACTGTCATAGTACAGGATAAACTAGAAATAATGATTTATCTGTAGGTACATGTACTTAATCACAATTCCTTTATGACAGCAGTGCTGATTGTCAATTATGATAATTCAATTTGCCGAAAATTATTCAAAATAATTCGTCATGTTCAGGATGTTCGTGGGTTTCGAACCGTCGAACTCGAAATTTGTCTATTCAAATCTATTTCAAAATAAATTAAAAAAAAGTTCAACTTCAATAATTTAGTCATGCCTTAAGAATTAATAAAGTGCATATCGGAGTAATTTCTGTGCCGTAAACATGGCCATATTATCAGATTATAGGTCAACAATAATTTTTGGAATTGAATGACAATATTGTTTAGTCTCGTCTTACCAAGGAGTGCGATCTTTGCCTTGAGTTCTTCAATTTGTTCCTGGACAGGCCGCTGCATTACGGCGTTTCCTCCAACCGGCATCTTGATGATAACAGACGGACAATCTTTCGCACAGTTTGTTGTCCTATTTTAAGTTTCAGTTTGTTGGTGCGTCTCCAAGGTGCCCTCAAAGTGCGCAGGTCCAAGTGGAGCTAACTCGACATGATTTATTATCTCCCTTGAACGAAGAATACGAATTACATTGTTTATATTTTTAAGTTTATAGATATAAAGTATTACGTGGAGGAATAAATAGTAGTAAGTACTGCGAAACGGTCCCTGCTAAAATTTAGTAAGGATAACAAAACTGAAATCAGTTGTTGGCAAAATAAGAATCAATTGACATAAAGAAGAGAGAATATGACAAATCGCCCCACTTTTTTACCAACTCGCCCCACTTTTTTACCAACTCGCCCCACTTGTTTACCAACTCGCCCACTTGTTTACCAACTCGCCTCACTTTTGTTTAGGAAAAAAGGGTAAAATCCCATTGAAAATACATGTAGGCTAGATAACTTTTATGATAGCTCCATTTATGAAGGACAAAAATCCCGCTGCCAACTCGCCCCTCTTATATACATATAAAAAGATGTGGTATTATTGCTATTGAATGAGACAACTCTCCATCCAAGTCACAATGTATAAAAAGTTAAAGGAGAAAAATTAACGGGATTTAACCCTTTTCTCAAGTGGGGCGATTTTTAAAAGTGGGTCAAATTGGTAAACCAGTTTGGTGTGATTTTTTTTAAAAGTGGGGCGAGTTGGCAACTAGAGGCTCTCAAGAGCCTGTGTCACTCACCTGTTACTGTATTTACTGATGTCGGCCATCTTGGTTGGCAGGCAGGGTCATTAGACACTTTTTTAAAATAGATACCCTAGTAATGATTGTGGCCAAGTTTGGTTAAATGTGGCCCATAGTTTTAGAAAAGAAGATTTTTGTACAAGTTACAAAAATGACGAAAAGTTGTTCAATATTGACTATAAAGGACAATTACTCCGTAAGGAGTTCTCTGACAATTTTGGTCATGTTGACTTATTTGTAGATCTTACTTTGCTGAACATTATTGCTGTTTACAGTTTATCTCTATCTATAATCATATAATAGTATTCAAGATAATAACCAAAAACTGCAAAATTTCCTTGAAATTACCAATTCAGGGGCAGCAACCCACAATCAGTTGTCCGATCCATCTGAAAATTTCAGGGCAGATAGATCTTGACCTAATAAACAATTAAACCCCATCAGATTTGCTCTAACTGCTTTGGTTTTTGAGTTATAAGCCAAAAACTGCATTTAACCCCATATGTTCTATTTTTAGCTGTGGCGGCCATCTTGGTTGGTTGGCCGGGTCATCGGACACATTTTTTTAACTAGATACCCAAAAGATGATTTTTGCCAAGTTTGGTTAAATTTGGCCCAGTAGTTTCAGAGGAGAAGATTTTTGTAAAAGATTATTAAGACTTACGAAAAATGGTTAAAAATTGACTATAAAGGACAATAACTCCTAAAGGGGTCAACTGAAAATTTCAGTCATGTTGACTTATTTGTAAATCTTACTTTGCTGAACATTATTGCTGTTTACAGTTTATCTCTATCTATAATGATATATATATTCAAGATAATAACCAAAAACAGCAAAATTTACTTAAAATTACCAATTCAGGGGCAGCAACCCAACAACGGGTTGTCAGATTCATCTGAAAATTTCAGGGCAGATAGATCTTGACCTGATAATCAATTTTACCCCATGTCAGATTTGCTCTAAATGCTTTGGTTTTTGAGTTATAAGCCAAAAACTGCATTTTACCCCTGTGTTCTATTTTTAGCCATGGCGGCCATCTTGGTTTGATGACCAGGTCATCGGACACATTTTTTAAACTAGATACCCCAAGGATGATTGTGGCCAAGTTTGGTTAAATTTGGCCCAGTAGTTTCAGAGGAGAAGATTTTTGTAAAAGTTTACGGACGACGGACGCCAAGTGATGAGAAAAGCTCACTTGACCTTTCAGGTCAGGTGAGCTAAAAAAGTGGGTCAATTTGCCAGTGAGGCATTAAATATTTTATTGAGCTTCCATCTAGAAAACAACTGTCAACATATATGACATATAACCAGTCTTTACGATGAAATGTTAAATCTACAGGCCCGGAGCTCAATTTTTGAAAATTTTTAGTTAGATTCTGTTGGCCTGTAAATATGATTTTTACAGGCCCGAGAGCAATTTTACAAGCCTGGGCTGCCACTCAGCGTGAAGACTGATATACATGTAGCAATTTTTAGCATTGACATAGAATTTGGTGAAAATGCTGTAAGCTGTTTTTATAAAGTTCTAAATTTGAGTCAAATTTAGAACTTTTTTGTCGTAGATGAGGATCTACGATTAGAACAAATCATTTCCACTATAAAATATGTCATGTATCATTGTATGCGACTCATAAAGTTGAACAACAGAATTGTGCTGAACTTTCTTCATTATTTGTTTACCTATAAATAATTTAATACCCTGTCTTTTACAGTAATCAAAAAGTCATTCTTTTGATAAAGTAATGGATTCTTCAATATATAAATGTATAACAAACACAAATTAGAGTTATCAATATGATTAACGATTAATCAATTTCACAAAAATCCTTCATTTGTCAGTTATCTTACCCATTCAATGGCATCAATATCACTGTTGTGTAAAAGAGTAAAAAAAAACACTTAAACATCTGAAGCAACAGATAGGAATAATAATCCATCTGGTAAAGGTACTCCTGCTTGATTTGACAAATATCGGATGCATTTGTCATGTCCGTTGTTTTGATTGCACATATAAATTGCCTACACACAAATGTCATGTATTCGATCATTAAATACAATATAACAAGTTGAAATTTAAGTGTATATATATATGTCAAAATGATAGAAATCTTTATATTTTTTGTGCTCACAAGCAGATGGATTATCTTATTTTATTATCTTTGTGCAGTGAAGCTGACTTTGATATTTTGTAATTCAGGACTGAAATACAGCATAGGGATCCTCATCTCTAAATTTATCAAATTGATTTGTTTTGAATAAGAATGCTTAACTTTTTAAATATTTATTTTTCAAACTTTTATTATTACTTGATGCATATAAATCTAAAAAAAAATTCTTAATGTGGCTTTTTTGTAGACAAATAAAATGGACAGTGAAGTTTGTCGAGATGGAAGATTAATGGACTTAGTGGATGAAGAATGGAGAAAAGATAAATTACCAATGGAAGATATCAATGTTCCACAAATGGAATTACCAGAACTAGAACCAGATAATGGACCAACCAACGAGACACTTACTGAACAGGAACAAAAGTGGACAGACTTAGGATTATCAGTCTTACATGAACAACCACCAACTACAACCAACAATTAGATGAATAAGAATAAATCTTGTTTCTTGAATGATTATCAAATCATCATACATGTGATAGGCAACAAGGGATCTGTTGGACAATGACAAAGATGATGAAATTTTGCTTGGATATATACAATGTAGCAGAAAATATACAGTAAACAAACATATAAATTTCAGCAATATGTATAATAATTATTGAACTGTAAATTGAAAAATATGGATGACTTTGCATTTGTTTTCATGATCAATACTTCATTGAGACAAAATGGATACATGTGCATATATATGTTTTTTTTGTTTTTTTTTATCATTTTCTTCCTGTAGTGTTACACATGTATAGTACAAGATATATGAATTAAAAAAAAAATCAACTAATTTAAATTGATTATTCACAAGTTGATTATCAGCACCAACTGAAAAATCTGCAAAATTTCTCTAATATTGTGAAATCAGAGTGAGGAATACACCTGTAGTGAAATAAGCTGACATTTTATTAAAGTTTTAAACCAAATGTTTAGAGATGTCTTACAATTGAAGGTCTTTTCACCTGTCTCAAATTATCTTTAGAATAAAAATATAAATCTTGCACTGATTCCAAGCATACAAAGTTTGTGATACTTTTTTTGTGAAATAAGGAGATATTTAACAACTTCCAGTCTTCTACATGAGTGATTACATAAACTTAATAAAAGTCAGACAGACCTTAACACCTTACAATTATTCAATACACCAAATTTAGCTGGCCTATTGCTTTTAGCATACAAGAAACAGACCAATTAACCATGAAATGAGGTCACGGTCAAATGAATTATACCAAAAAGATATGCACATCTTTGTAATTATTCATACATCAAATTTAGTTGAACCCATTTCTTGAAGTATCTAGGAAATAGACTTAATCAGGAAAACTTGTAAATGAAGTTAAAGTCAGATTAACTTTTCCAGACAGACATGTACACCTTGTTTTCATTAATACACTATTTGAGAATCACATAACCTTTATCTTTGATCACTGATCCATTAACCATGAAAATGAGATCAAGGAAAGATGATACCTATCTGACAGACATGTTGACCTTACAATCATTCCATACACCAAATAAAGTGGAACTACTGCTTACAGCTTCTGATCACATAAACTTTAACCTTGATCACTGATCCATGAAATGAAGTTATAGTCTGGTTAACCCTTTCTGACTGACATGCAGACTTGCAAGGAACCCATATACCATTCCTCGTGTACATAGTTATCTTAGTTGGATAATAAGTGAGTAATTCACATGACAAAAAAGCATTCTGCGAGTATTGCATGTTACATGTTGTCTGCTCTTTGGTTGGGTTGTTGTCTCTTAACATATTCCCAATTTCCATTTTCAATTTTATCGTCCCCTAATGGTTAAAAATTCATTGTATTGGAACAAAAATTCTAACTTGATCTATAACTTGTCATGGTGTAAACTTTATATCAACAAAATATCAAGTCAATATCTTTAAGCCTGAAGTTAAAAAATGTGGAAAACTGACTTAGTGAATTTTTTAAGTCCAAGGACCATAACTGCATAAAATCTTCAGAAGGGAACAAAGTTCAAACTTGATCTGTAACTTGTGATGATAAACCTATATACCAATTATAAAATCAATATCTTCAAGAATAACAAAAAAAGTGTGGAAAACTGATTACTTTAGTGGATTTTCTAAGTCAAAGGACCATAACTCTGCACAAAATCATTAGACCAGAACAAAATCCCAAATTGATCTGTAACTTGTCATGATAAAACAATATACCAATTATCAAATCGATATCTTCAAGAATGACAAAAAAAGTGTGGAAAACTGATTATTTGAGTGAATTTTCTAAGTCCAAGGACCATAACTCTTCACAAAATCATCAGACCAGAACAAAAGTCGAGCTTGAACTGTAACTTTTCATGATAAAACTATATACCAAATATAAAATCAATAACTTCAATCATGAAGAAATACAGTGCAGAAAATTGATTTGCTGGACTGACAGATGGACGGATGAAGTGGAAACCATGAGTCCCCTTCCACTTCGTCGGGAGGGGACTAATAAAAAGATACACAACTTCAGCACTTAGAATCAATATCTCAAGGCCATCTTGTATTATTTGTGAAAAAAGACACTGAATATTAAATATTAAGGTGATTGTACTTCTGGATGATTTCTTTTGTGTTTAAGAAAAGTGAAAGGCTCCAACAAACCCCTAGTTCAATAATGTTTTGCATAAGACACCAATGACATTCTACAAAGTATGAGTTGCAGGTTAAGGTGGTACCCAACACTTTCACTAAAATTAATTTGGCTTGTTTAATTTTCATAAAATTTTGTCAAAGTATTTACTTTGAGACTTTAATAAAAATATAACCAGATGCTCCGCAGGGCGCAGCTTTATACGACCACAGAGGTTCAACCCTGAACGGTTGGGGCAAGTATGGACACAACATTCAAGCTGGATTCAGCTCTAAATTTGGATTGTGATTAAATAGTTGACACAGCATAGGTTTCTGACACAGAATGAATGTGGTCTAATGAACTTAAAAAAAAAATGTTTGCCTTTGAGCAATTCACTATGCTGTTGAATATTAATCCTCTCAAAAAAATGTTTGAAGAAATTTTCTTTTTATTTATGAAATCTGAAATGAAAAAAATTGACCCTCCAATTTTTTTTTCACATCCCCCTTTCCCTTATTTCAAAACTGATCTCAATTCAAATTTCTAATGAAGTTTGCAACAATAACTACTCATTTAAATACATCATAAAATATTAAAATGTAAAAAAAGTGCATGGTAAAGATTGTTTTTTAATCTATCAGTTGGTAGTAAAAGTGAATATACATTGTATATTGTATAAAGCAATGATTTAAGTTGATTCAACTACTATTCTGGACAAAGAAAGATAACTCCAATTGAAATCCAATCGGAATTTCTTGCTATTGCACAATATTGTGCAATTAGATATTTCTTGCTATTGTGCAATACTGTGCAATTGAAAATATTTGCTATTGCACAATACTGTGCAATTGAAGATTTCTTGCTATTGCACAATACTGTGCAATTGAAGATTTCTTGCTATTGCTGAATACTGTGCAATTGAAAATTTCTTGCTATTGCACAATACTTAATATAATAATTTTGGATCCTGATTTGGACCAACTTGAAAACTGGGCCCATAATCAAAAATCTAAGTACATGTTTAGATTCAGCATATCAAAGAGGCCCAAGAATTCAATTTTTGTTAAAATCAAACTTAGTTTAATTTTGGACCCTTTGGACGTTAATGTAAACCAATTTTAAAACGGGACCAAAAATTAAGAATCTACATACACAGTTAGATTTGGCATATCAAAGAACCCCAATTATTCAATTTTTGATGAAATCAAACAAAGTTTAATTTTGGACCCCGATTTGGACCAACTTGAAAACTGGGCCAATAATAAAAAATCTAAGTACATTTTTAGATTCAGCATATCAAAGAACCCAAAGGATTCAATTTTTGTTAAAATCAAACTAAGTTTTATTTTGGACCCTTTGGACCTTAATGTAGACCAATTTGAAAACGGGACCAAAAATTAAGAATCTACATACACAGTTAGATTCGGCATATCAAAGAACCCCAATTATTCAATTTTTGATAAAATCAAACAAAGTTTAAATCTGGACCCTTTGGGCCCTTTATTCCTAAACTGTTGGGACCAAAACTCCCAAAATCAATACCAACCTTCCTTTTATGGTCATAAACCTTGTGTTTAAATTTCATAGATTTCTATTTACTTATACTAAAGTTATGGTGCGAAAACCAAGAAAAATGCTTATTTGGGTCCCTTTTTGGCCCCTAATTCCTAAACTGTTGGGACCTAAACTCCCAAAATCAATACCAACCTTCCTTTTGTGCTCATAAACATTGTGTTTAAATTTCATTGATTTCTATTTACTTAAACTAAAGTTATAGTGCGAAAACCAAGAAAATGCTTATTTGGGCCCTTTTTGGCCCCTAATTCCTAAAATGTTGGAACTAAAACTCCCAAAATCAATCCCAACCTTCCTTTTGTGGTCATAAACCTTGTGTTAAAATTTTATAGATTTCTATTCACTTTTACTAAAGTTAGAGTGCGAAAACTAAAAGTATTCGGACGACGACGCAGCCAACGTGATAGCAATATACGACGAAAATTTTTTCAAATTTTGCGGTCGTATAAAAATTAAAAAAAATTTGAACCAACCGTTTTGTCAGAAAAATTACACTGGTTATATAGCAATTTGACAAACACCAATTTTGATCATTCAGAAGCTTAATATTCCTTTTACAACACAACGTAATTAAAACGTTTAGCTGACTTTACAGAGTTATCTCCCTGTAGTGTTAGGTACAACCTTAAAGCTCTTGAATATTGTAAGTTGAGGAATGTATAGGCTAGTGAAGTTAGTATATTGCTGCTAAGGTGAGATTTTTTTTAAATTTGAAATCATTTCAGTTGTCATAGATAATGATACTTAGATGACTGCCATAGGTCAAATTCAAAGACTGGGATGTGTAAATAAGATTAATACATAAAAGTTTAGGAGCTATATGAACAAAAGGGACCTTAACAGAATAGACAAATTCAGATTAGGTCAACTTAGGCCAGAGTGGAATATGACCTTAGTAATCTTATTTTCTTAATTGTACTGTTTTCCTCCATTTTTAATAATAAGTAAATAGTGAAAAACATAAAAATAAAGTTTATTAAACATGTCAGAAAAGATGTACAGAGTAAACTAATGAAACAAAACAGAGAAAAAGTATCACACTCTTATATATATAGTACAAAACAGATTCTATTTTTTAAATAAATTAGTGTCCTTGTAGAATGAAGTCATAAGAAACTTTCAACTCTTTCAGTTTGTTGTCTACTTTTATGTAAAATAAATCCATAAATATGATATTTTCCATTTATAAGTAGGAGTAAATGAATAAAATGTTTTAATTTACTGTAGATTCATTATTATGTGTGGAGTAACAATTTTTGTGGATTTCATTAAAATGTTAACCATGGTTGTATACAGACTTTTACTAAATAACTTAAATCTATATATAACAGATAAAATATACATGGAAAATAGAATTTGTATTTAATCCACAAAAACTGATACTCTGGAAAAAACCTGAATCCACAGTATTTGAATAAAGTTTATAATTCTAAATATCTTTGGCAAAGTTGACAATCACCTTTTCAAACTTGTTTTGTAAAAAGTCGGTGAAAACTAAGATTCTTATACGTGTATACGATGATGGGAGTTTTTAACGACCTTGACTGGCTATAAAGCCTTCACATGGTCGGTATACATAATATCAATTATATACAACAAGAAATTTGTGTATAAAATAGATGTGCATACAAGAATAAGTACATAATTTACACCTTACACAAAACAATTTACAGTACACACAGGGTGATTCACCAAAAATTATTCCCAAAAGTTTTTTTTTCTGAAAGTGATTGCAGTCAATTGTGGGTGGTCCCTTTTCATGATGTCTCTTGATATACATGTATCAGGGTTAAAGTTCAAGATGTTATCACATTCAAACCAGCAAAAGAGACTATCCATATGAGTTAAATCACCATGTGTGTAATGTGTAAACAAAGACATAATCTCAAATACATACGAAATATTAACCATATACATGTATACAAATCACAGAATATGTTTTAAAAAGATTTTCCACCATACAAAATGAATTTCATGTAAATTTCATTCTTTATATTAAGATACATTAAGCATGGTAAGTTTCTTGTGAATTTATAAGATGCCATAATTGACATTGCTTACATTCGAGCTGTCGAAACTGAATATACCTACCATAGATGTTTATATGCCCCCCAGTACCTAGACATTTTTATTATTTATATGTTGTGTTTGATCTCAAATAAATAAATATTGTTTATTAAAATAAAGTAAAATAAGAAGTTTAAGGGTTTATTCCATTAAAATGATGTTGAAGGAAGGAAAGTTCATGGGAATTTCGATGTACCACCTCTTAAAAAAACATACATCAACTTTGCATACAACCTTTGATGTTCAACAACCAATGGTCCAAAAATTCACATTTTTATTGTTCCCTCCCACATTCATTTTAATGAATTAAAGTTGCCTAGTAAATCTTTAATATTTCATATTCATCTTTACAAAAAAGTTGATTTATCAAAATTAAAACTACATTCTTTTTGATTGAGAAATAATCTTACTTTTAATCATACAAATATTTGTTAAACATTTTAAAAGAAAAATAACTTGAACCCATTCTTGTGGAGATAAACAGTGCATTACAATCATCTTCAAAAGTCACTCTGTATATAAAGTCCAAATACAACAAAATAGTTAGAGGCAGTAAAAACAAGTCTTACAAACCTAGATTAACAAGAAGAGACTTCCATGTGTCATAAAACATAATAAACAAGCTTACACATATATTTTAATGGAAATTCTTATCTTAAAAGCTATAAAAACACTGAAGTTTGTGACATTTCTAAAAATGATAGGCATGTGAAAATACTGATGAAAGAGGCAGAAGCCCATACAAGGATAATAACTTCTTTTTTCAAAATTAGATTTGACTTCATGATTTACGCCTGAACTAATAAGTTAAAGTACTAATGTATGGCATACTAGGAATTAATTTATTTTCGTGTGTAACCATTTTCGTGGATTAAGGAAAACTTACATTTGCACTGATATTTTAATTTTGTGCTTTTACCAATCTCTGTATAACAGCCAATAGGAATTTTATAAATTGAAGATATGAACTCCTGGTTTACCTGCTCCCATGAAAATTGGTACCCAAGGAATAATAATGAATCCACAGTAATTTTTCTCAAAAATGTAAATGTAAATTAAAATTTAAATCGTTCCTAATGCTCGTTATAATAAGGATATATTTATATGAAGTTGACAAATAAATTGTATCTTGATGTCATCAAACGTTTTGATAACCTGATGCAAAGGAGTAGGTTCAGTAAGACCCCTTTTTGGCCCCAAAATATATCAGTTTTTCAAAATTGTTATAAAGTAAACTTTATTTTTTTAACCTATTTATTGGAAAGTATAATACTGATGCTACATAAATATGGGTTGGTTTTGACAATATAATGCACATATATCGGGTACTGGCATTATTAAGTCATGCTAAGTTACTGAAATCTTCACAATTTAAGCATTTGAGTTAAACTTTAGACAGTTTTCGTCTTAAATGGAAGTGGTCGCATTAGTTTTCATTCTTAATATTTAAATGTAAGTTGTATTAGATGATAATACATAACATATAAAGGTTGAGGATGAACACGGATGGGATCACTTTCATTTTTGACAAAAACTATCTGAAAGTGACATATAATGGCATAATTGATAGATTTTTCATATCTAAGCTTGAATATGGGCGTCTGAAATGACTAAATCAGTTCAAATCGTTCACACAAACTAATTGAATTGACTGAAGTAGACACTTAATGTTTAAAAAGTGTACCAAATCTTTCTTCAGATGAACCTGAAATTTGAGGCCAAAATGGGCCCTTACCGGACCTACTCCTTTGTTTGAAAAATAATTCATACGTCTTTAACAGTTTTACCAAAAATCCTTAACTAGAAGAATGTAACAGGGAAATGGTATAACAGTGCAAATACAGAAGCGCTGACAAAAAAGTTATAGATTTTGGATTCCCAAGTATAGTTTTCTACTGTAATTAGGACTTTGTCCTCTACTTCATATACATGTACATATGAATTGCCTAACACATTAATATACAACTATCAGCTGTCTTGATCAGAATCAACTTCTTGTTTTATATACATAATGCCATCATCAGTCTTTATAATGTTTGGATTATCTGATTTTTCTTTGAAAAATGGCGATGTTTTACCATCACCTAATGTACTCTGACTACTCTCATCGTCAGCATCGTTGCTCTTTTCATCTCCACTATTTGAGATCTGACTGTTGACAGTGTCTCCACCTGCTGCCAATTTTTCCCGATCGTCCTTGGCCTGTTCTAGTTCTTCTTTACTATGCCATATTGTTTTTGCCAACTCAGCACCAAATTTGTAGTACTTGTTGAACTCATCAGATGTTAGATGATACCTGAGTAATGACATATTTTGTGGAGAGCCACCACTTCTTGGTGGCAGCTCTTGAGATTCTTTAAATGGCTGTGCTGAATTTATCATTTCAGATGTGACATTTGGCGGAGCAAGTCCTTGATCTTGCATGAACATACTTGGAGATGAGCTCGTCTCTTTCGTGTCAGAGGTTGATGGACCCCCTAGGCTCATCAATGGACCCCAACCTTTGGTAATAATGGATTTCTTGTCTTGAGCTGTAAAAGCTTTACCTCCTATAGTTCTAATGGCATCTCTCCATGTTAGTTTTGGTTTGATCTGAAATAAAACTAAATAAGTAGACTAGTGATCAAAGAAACAAACACCTACAGATTCTATTAGGTCATACTTTTGGTTCTGCAGTAGTGTACTGTGATATTTTGTAAGATGTTGTTATATTTTGTCAACCGATAATAAATGGCATATAAAATGTAAAAACAGACCTTATCTGAACGCTGTCTTCCATTACACCATAATGGTGATGTTAAGACAAAACAAACTATTATTATTTATTTCAATTTGAGAGGTATGAGTAAATTATGATTTGAAATCTTTTTACAATGTGTATACTATGAAAAAGGCTGATCCAAATAAATAGGTACTGATGTAGGCTGGTAAACTTCTAAAGTGCTATGCATAATTTCTTCAATCATGTCAATATGCTAACTTTATTCTTCCCATCTTCAAACAACAAATGCAACATGAAACTCAAACATGATCTGTGAGTCATCATTATACATCAGTATGTATATTTAATAGATGGACAAATAATGTACACAATCTAGAAATAAACTAACCCCATCATCTTTAACTACTGGTTTCTGTGGTCTTGATTTTGGTGCAGTTAAGGATGCAAAGTCCTAAAAGAAATAATTGATATATATAGACTTTCATTCTTGGACAAAATTGACATTTTTTAAATATTGTTGTATATATAATAGTTGATGAATTCTTGTTTAAAGTTCACAATATGATTGTCATTTATATCAACAACTTTCTCATACTTGTATGTATCAGATATATATTAACATTTTCTAAATTCTACAGGCTAATATTTCATAATTTTCTGGTATTCAAATATAATGAACCATTTTTACTGATCATCTTAGGAGAAAAAGGCAGCAATTAAAACACTAGTCTTGTTGGTTGTTCGATACCAAAAACTTTATTTTCTTGTGTAATTTCACCAGGCACCACATTTCTAAGTGACTGTCATGTATACTTGCAATAATTTGCTATAATAAACACAATGCAAATTTCTCAAGTAACTGTTTATAAAAACAGTTTTGATTGTATTTCAAATTTTAAATGGTCACATTTTAAAGAGAGATACCTTTTTATTATTCTGTAATTATTGACTTACCTCTTTTGTCACCTGATCAGAAAATGTAACTCCAAAATATACTGTAGTGCTAAAGTTAAGGAAAATCATATGTAAGTGATATATTTTCTGTCTGCATGTTGTTACAAATAACTCATTAGCACCCAACATAGCATAGGTTCAATAGAATAGACCTATGACTTTTGTCAAAAAATGTTAGCTGATCTCCAGATATTTCATTTTGTTTTTTGAGTTGTTAGGTTGCTACGGTTTACCCCACATCCCTTTAAACAAATCAATGACCTCTCCTTCTGAAATACATGATCCTCACATATATACCTTTTTTTTCAATGTTGATATTATGCCATGAAGTCCCACTCCTATTGCATGTATTAAGATATATCACCAATAAAAGCCTATGGTTTTCTTGAAGTACTTCATTAGAATGTTGAAGATTTACACAATCAAAATCCCTATACTTTTGATATAAGATTGTTTCCCTGAATCAGTTTAACTAACTATGACAAATGAGCCTTTATGTCATAAATTATATGGAGAATCAGTAATATATATTAAAAGGATATGTTTTGTATTTTCCTTTGCGTTTCATCTGTACATGTGGGAATAGTATTCTGATTGCTCTGTTACACTGTACACCCCAGTGCTGGACTTCTGGGTCATCTATCTTACGTCCAAGTATATGTAATACATCATCTCGAGAAACGCCAGCTTCTAAATCACCCCTCCATCGCACTATAGCTGGAAAAACAGTATTCACATCAATGATCAAATCGAAACATAAAATGCTTCAAAAAATATCTTTGTTAAATAATTGGCATACTTATATATAAATATATTAAAACTTAAATTGTAAGTGAAATTACATATATATATATATATCAACATTGCTTTATACAAGACTAACATGCTATATTTTCCAATGTGTTAGTTGACAAGGTAACAACTGGTAGGTAGACACATTATTCCTGACAAGCTGACTGCTCTTACTCCTTCATGTCATGTGCTTTGCAGAGAAGCAGCAAATACCAATTT
The DNA here is from genome assembly GCF_963676685.1 of Mytilus edulis. Classification (NCBI taxonomy): domain Eukaryota; kingdom Metazoa; phylum Mollusca; class Bivalvia; order Mytilida; family Mytilidae; genus Mytilus; species Mytilus edulis. Next base: position 12,246,711 of record NC_092345.1, read on the forward strand.
TAAAGTCTTTGGTTGAACATGTTTAACCTTGAGTACTCAAGGCAACATACTACCACAACACAACAGTAGAGGTTTTATGCTAATAGAAAACTTTAACATTCTCCTATATATATATATCAAATGCGTTTTGTTTAAATATACTTTTCACTTTTTTGGTCTTTTGGAAAATGTTGTTTGTGCTGTTTTTAGACCCTTCTACAAGAAATTTGTTTTACATGCACATGTATAAAAATTGCGGTTTTTATACAACGCAATCATAGGTTTGAACGTAGTTTTCAATTTATAATTGTTTATATACACATGTATATACATGTAATAATATATATATAAGACAGATCTTACTATGTAAATGTTGTAGTATTTTATCCATGTCCTGTGTCATATCTCTGAGAGGAGAGAAATCCACATCATTTCCTTCTGCTGATGCTGCTTCCTCCTGCTGTACCTGATCTATCAAGGCCACACCAAAGAAATAGGTTGTTAGACTGTTAAGGAAATTATTTTTCAAAGTGTTTTTCTGTTTGTAAAATGCGTTGTTTCAGGGCTGCTTCCAATATTTTTTTATAGACTAATTGTTAACAGGTAAAATGCATTTTAAAATATTGACAGACAAATATGGGTACATCCATCAACTGTTGATATATATTGTAGGTGAACAGCAAATTCAAGTGTAAAATCAAATCAGAACTGCAATCTATCTAAATTAAGAAAGCATTTCCCACAAGAAATTGGTTGACCTGCCTTTTGTTTGCAAACGTTTGATTTTTACTCAATGTACAAAATTTGGTACCAAAGAGATGAATCAATAGAACAGGACCAAACCCAATTCATTTACAATTATTTATATTGCTTATACATTTGTATATATGAACATGATCAAAGTAGTACTGTTAACAAAACAAAAGTGAAATGTTTATAAAAGTAAGTGTACACTTACACATAAAGAGACAAGATAGACAATGCCTGCAATGAATAATCAAAAAGGATATTTTTTGTATTTTCCTTTGCGCTGTGCCAAACTATCAGGAAACAACTCTCTCAAAGCTTTGTTACATGCTGGTCCCCACAAAGCTATCTCTGGTTCACTTGCCACCGTACTGGCTTTCTGTAGTAAAAGGTCACGTGAAACATTTCCTCTCGGATGAGCTACTATTATGTCTGTAAAAAACAAAAACTTGTTAAATTATGATATGTAAATTCTCTGTGTTGAAGACCTATTGTGGCCTGTGGTCTGCTCTTTGGTTGGGTTGTTGTCTCTTTGATATATTCCCCATTTTCATTCTCAATTTTAAGTAAATAATATATATATATATAACTTATAACTCTATTGTCATGTTGTGAACATAACCCTAGACTTTGAAATCTATCAGAGTGGTCTCCCTTCATAAAAACTTGGTATAATTTACAGAAATTTGAGGCAACATATGAAATCTATTGTTACATCTTCTAAAACAGATAAGAACAAAAAAAAATGAAGTACAACATGTACATGTAATTTGTATTATCAAATATTTGCATTTTTAAAACACTGTCATGACTGTGTCAGATATTTTTATTATCCCATCAATTTCAAAATAGTATGTTGAATGGGCTGAATGTTTTGTTCTGGAATAATATTTTTAGACTACCCAAATGGCAAAGCCAGCATGTCTCATTTGCTATGTTATGATTAGCTAGTTTAAGAATATATTTTTTAGCCAGCTATCAACAATATAAGTTCTGACTGTTTGTTTAGGTGTTACTAACCAGGAAGAAGTTCTTTAATCCTTAGTACTTTCCACTGCTCTGTTTTACAGTCAGTGTACCCAGACTCTGTCACTACATCTGTTTGTTGTTCTGGCTCATGTTCGGTCTCAAAATGGACCCTGAACAAGAAAAATGGATTGATGTTTAATTTATGATTGAAAGCAAATTGTATGACAAGGAGTAACAATACAATCAACTGAAGGGAGCCATACATGACTAAAATATACGTTTCTGAAAGTTTGTGGTTTTTACAATTTATCTATATATACTACATGTGTTAGCAATGGTTAGAGATGATTATGTCTTGAAATAAATGATTTGAATGAGACTTTATAGATATATGCAAGTATATATATATATATATATGACTATATAAGCAGTTTATATTTCATTTCATTGTACAATTGTGTTGTAAAATCAAAGACTGACAGTGTAATATTAATGTAAATATCATGTTGCTAATCAAGGGCCTTAAATCAATGTTAATTGAACAATACATTTTATTCTTGATTTTTTTTTCTTTCTAGGATATATTTCCCCCCACCTGTTTCAAATAACTTCACAAATTGTTGGATTGACAGGTGTTGAAAAAATGTTGAAAAAAGCATACAATTACAAAAGATATAGGAGATAAGACAACAGATGTAAATTTCCAAAGTATTACAGTACATGTAAATGTTTATCTATATATATCATGTATATGTATAGAATAAGATAATATTATAAGTACAACTTTACCTATATTCTGTGATATCATTACATACAAATGGACACAAGGAACATCTGTACATAAACATGCTGCTACGATACAGTTCACTATCTACAGCTTTAGATATAACATCTTTCACCACCATATCAAGTTTATCATTCCCTGCAGACTGCTCCCTTCCTACTGTTTCCTTCTCTTCACTGACAATACTTTGTTCGTCTGTTTTACTACTTTGAGATTCATCCTCCATTAACTTGAGATTCAAGGGAGAGAACTGTGCAGTAGATTTTTGTATTTTGAATTGAGAATCACTACAACTGTCTATATACTGTCTGGATTGTTTGTTTGAAGTGGGTTGTGGTATACTATCTGAATCATCATCTGACCAGTTGTTATTCTCTATTTCACTGTTTTTCAGTAACCTACTAATTACTTTTCTCTTTCTTCTATTTGTGTGAACATTGTTTTTAGTCTCCACCTGATCTATATCTATTGAAACATTGTCTGGAATATCCGCAGGTTCTTTCTTTATTTCTACACTAATTACATGGTCATCATTTGTAGTAGTTAGAGATTCTTTCCTTGTTTCTGATTGGTTATCTTTTTCCTCTATTTCAGGATTAATTGATTCACTGGAAAGTCTTTTGTTGATGTAATAGTTAATTTTTTCATCCAAAAATGACATGAAATGTCCTCTTTTTTCATATTTGTTTTGTGATGAATTATCGTTTGTATTTTTATCATGGCTATCATTTTGTTCTGCTACCGTCACTTTAACTAAATGTGCAGTACTTTTACAATGTTCTGTAAACATAACTTTCATTTGAGATTTCCAATTACAAACTTGACAAAAATAAACTATATTTCCACCTTCACGTATTAATTTTGTATATTTGCCAAATTCTGGGGTAGAACTATAAACATTTCCATTGCTACCCATACTTCCTTTAGGACTAGCGTCTGAAGCGATCTGATTGGTCAGTTTTTTAAGATCTTCTGAGTCATTCTGTGGTGCTGGAGATATGCTTTGTTCAATACCATGAGTTATAACTACATGAGGATCTTGTTCCACATCTTCAGCTGTCAAATTTTTCAATTTCTTTTGTTTTCTGCTATGTTTTTCCTTTTTTCCTTTCTTTCGCTTCAGCTGATCAACATTATTTAAATCAGCATGGTCTGTAGTTATTTGCCAGGCAATTTCAAATTTACCATTCTCATCATCAGAGCTTTCATCTTCACTCCCAAAATCAGAGTGCATTAACTTCTGATGAGCCCATAGATCTTCCTTTGTGCGGAATTTCAATCTACAATTTCGACATTTCTTGAGAGCATCACTGTCTTGGTAGTGTGTATTGTTAACATGGGTCAGAAAACTTTCTTCAGATGTTAGTATTGATGGTAAAGATGTACAAAGCTTACATTTATATAAAATTTCAGCAAATTTCTTTACATTTTGAAATGAATGTTCTAACAAATTAATTTGAGGTTCTGTTTTGATTATCTTGATATCTTCCATACTTAATTTATGTCTTCATATTCCTTAAAATATTATCTCCTGAATTTGGTGGTACTGAAAATTTCCTGAAATAACATAATAGTATTCATGTAATCTTATTTTTACAATCATACTTTACTTTATTAGAATACCTGGAGTTGTCTCCCCTTTACTAAGAGGAGTTTATTACTAAATTTTTCACTGAGGAGCAATTGTAGGTTTAATTTGTGTTCCGTTTCAAACCTTCTGCCAGTTTTGTGTTTTCTCATATAAACTGTAAAAAAACAGATATGTATTCACAGGCAATCGTCTTATACCTTTATATAATAAATTCTGATACCAGTGCCTGTGTGTGTATTCGTTAATTAACAGTAAAATGAAAAAAAAATAGCATATGAACTCTACTTATACTTGAATGTTTTTGTTTTATTCCAATTTTCATAAATCTGGGTTTAGTTGTATTTTACTGTTTTATTAGAACTTTTGCAATTGGTTTCTGAGGCTTTATCATGTCATAATTGATTTGGCCTTTCACTTTTCCCCAACTGATTTCGTTTTTGAGGAAACCCTGTTTTTATTAGCGATGTTCTCATTAAGGTACGCACACACAGCCCTGTGTTCGATGGAGGCTTCCTAAAAACACTTGCTGAGTCTTGTTATCATCATAACTTTCCCTCAGCTTTTCAAAAGAAGCAGAAAACATGCTTCTATTCAATAGTTTTACCGGACATTCACTTTCGTTTTAATTCAATGTATGTTATGATAAATTCAGAGCAATGCGAAAAAAATATGACTACATGACACACGCTAATTGGCATATGGGATAAACAGTCAGGGGACTTACTGAAATAGGTGATTTTTAAATCACTTATTTGAGTAGCAAAATCGTGGTTTTGTCACAAATTGGAATTTTGTATTTTTTTCCAAATTTTAAACACATAGGTTTAAATAATATCTTTTAATTAGTAAAATTAAAAAAAAAAAACTTTTTGCTTCTTTTAAGTAGAAAGGTTTCTGCCTTTGATGCTATCATTTAGCTGAAAATTCTTTTTTAGTTGAAAAAATGCTATAATAATGGCTTTACATAATGAACGGATACTTTCTTCAAAGATTTTTCCCAGCAGTGGGAGTATTTTTCCTGTGAAATTCAAGGTTTCATCTTTCAGATTATGTAATCAAATTCTACTGTTCGCGATAAAAATCTCACTGTTCGGGGGTGTTGAAATTAGTAAGGATTATTAAAAGAATGATACTTAAAGAAGTGATTTTTGGGAAGGAAATTGAGGTCTGATACTTAAACAAGTGATTTTTATGTCATTATCCTAGATTCAGTACAAGATCATCACCTGAAATGACCTGGTCATCCTAGACAACACAGATGTTGGTTCTGATAAGTTTAGAAACATAATTAGTCCCTGGATCATTAGTATTCTATATTTAAAGCTACAATAAAATTAAATCACTTCTTCTAGTGATTAATTTGTACTACTTAAATAGGTGATTATTAAAGAAAGACAACTCTAACTTCCAACCTTTATGGAAATAATGTTACTTAAATCAGTGATTTAGAAAATCACTTATTTAAGTAAGTCCCCTGACTGATAAATGCCGAGAAGATCGAAATGTTTTCAAAAACATGTGTACCTATTGAGCAACAGAAAACTCTAACAGGGACCATTTCAGCTACTTGATGCAGGGATCTATTTTTAGAACGAAAGGAAATTCCCAATTATAAATATTATAAAAATAGTTTATGCAACGACTGTAAACAGATAAGGGTAAATAACGCAAATGGTAGCCAATAAAAGGGTTGAGAACTCATGATTTTAGCATACAATTGGGTTTTCCTTTGAATTAATTGGATTATTGAACCCTGCAATGGGCATGCAATTGCAATGGGTTTTTTATTATTTGTATTGCGTGATTATGCAAATAAGCAGCTTATCTGGAGCTCTGCTGTGCACAATACTTAATATAATAATTTTGGACCCTAGATTTGGACCAACTTGAAAACTGGGCCCATAACCAAAAATCTAAGTACATGTTTACATTGTAGATTGAATAAGAACCCCAATAATTCAAAGTTTAATTTCGGACCCTTTTGGCCCTTAATTGGCTGGGACCGAAACTCCCAAAATCAATCCCAACCTTCCTTTTGTGGTCATAAACCTTGTGTTAATATTTCATAGATTTCTATTAATTTATACTAAAGTTATTGTGCAAAACCAAGAAAAATGCTTATTTGGGACCTGTTTTTGGCCCCTAATTCCTTTTCAGTTGGGACTAAAACTTCCAAAATCAATCCCAACCTTCCTTTTATGATCATAGACCTTATGTTAAAATTCATAGATTTCTGTTCACTTACAATGTATACTAAAGTTATTGTGCAAAAACTAAGAAAAATTATTATTTGGGCCCTTTTTGGCCCCTAATTCCTAAACTGTTGGGACCAAAACACCCAAAATCAATTTCAACCTTCCTTTTAAATTATGGTCATAAACCTTGTGTTTAAATTTCATAGATTTCTATTTACTTTTACTAAAGTTAGAGTGCCAAAAAACAAATGTCTTCGGACGACGCCAACGACGACGCCAACGTGATACCAATATACGACCAAATATTTTTCAATTTTTGCAGTCATATAAAAATAATGTATTTTGTACAAACCAGGTGCCAAACTGAAATTAATCAAAATCTAACAATTTCAGCACATGAAACACCAACCTAGTAATTTTTGGTACTGAAAAGTTTTATTTTTCAAGCAATCACCAGAACCATGCATATATATATGGCTTTAGAAAATACTGATTTACGGATTTTATAGTCATTTCTGGTCTGTGTACTTATCCAATTTCTATTTCATACAAAAACATACATGTATGAATCGTTTTTTTGACATACAAAAATCGCAAAGTAATCGGATACAGTAAAAAAATTGTAAGGGTTCCAGTGAACCCAGTGTCTCGCCTACTTTTGCTGTAAATTGCAGGCTCAACAAAAACGAAGGAAAAAAATCAATAAAAATATTCCGCTTGATACTATCTTTTGATTGTAAAAGACTTCTGTCCAAGTTTGGTAAAAATCCAGGATAGTTTATGAATCAAACAAATGTTTTAAAAACTTTATCTGCAGACTGGATGTAATGTTAACTGGAAGAAAAGCTAAGTCCATTTAATTATTTATAAGTAAAATACAGATGCACAGGTACAAAATATTAACAAAATTTCCTTCTAGATACTAGCTTTTGATCATAAACAAGTTTCTGTCCAAGTTTGGTACAAATTAAAAATGTATAAGAAAGTTATCAAAATTTTTTAAAATTTAACTAAAGAGTGAATGTGTTTTTTCCTGGCAGAAAATCTAAGTCCATTTTAAAGTAAATTACATGAAAAATGGAATTATCGTTTTACAAAATTTACTTCTGGATACTATCTTATGATCATGATGATCATAAATTTAAACAAGCTTCTGTCCAAGTTTTGTACAAACCAAGGATAGTTTAAGAAAGTCATTAACATTTTTAAAACTTTAACCACAGAGTGAATTGATGTTTTCCCGCAGAAAAACTTAAGTCCATTTATAAGTAAAATACGGAAAAAATGGAATTTTATTTTCACAAAATTTACTTCTGGATACTATCTTTTGATCATAAACAAGCTCCTGTCTAAGTTTGGCAGAAATCCAGTATGGTTTAAGAAAGTTATTAAAATTTCAAAAACTTCAACCACAGAGTGAATATTTGTGGACGCCGCCGAATTGCAGGATCGCTTAATTAGTCTCGCTTTTTCGACTACAGTCGAAGGCTCAACAAAAATCATAGTATAAGTAAGCCTTGACAAAAAAAAAATAGATACCTAAAATCAATCTATAGGACATGCTTTTTAAATCAGAGTAAACACCTGAATAAAAACTCAACAGTGAAAATTGTTATTAGTACGAAAACACATCACACGATAATATATTTTGTGAAAATCAGGATTTTGACTTGTTTTATGATCCTGATATGATTATCGGGTGACTGGTTGAGGTATGAATATTGGGAAAATACCGCAAAAAGGGGCATTCATATCCTCATTTATAATGAACCCTTAGAGGGGGATTAGACAGAAGACTAACAATTGCATTAATATTGGAACATTTTAGACCATAACAGGAACAATTTTAATAACATTGTCTTGGTTCAGTATTCAATATACTGTGATATGTTTGGTTTATGTAAATGTACACTTGTATAATTAGACATTTCACTGACATTTATCATTGTTTATTTGTCAGACAAATGATGTCCTGAATATTTGTAACTACGTCTACGAGCTCTACGCTACGGTGTATGTATGTTTGTATTTACCTTTCAACCCTTTTTATATGAACACATGTTTCTCATATCTTCTGGATTCTTTTTACTTTCCGGGTTCCTAACAGACAATTCGTCGCCGTAGAGGTAGGCTGTCAGGACATGACCTTCGCAGGCGTCAGGGTCGACAATGGCAGCCGTCAGGAAACCATGTCAGTCTGTCGCGGCGTGTCACCTGCCTTATTGAACAATTCGTGGGTTTATTTGCCTCATGCATGTTTGCATCAAATATTTTCTTAGATGGTTTTCTCGATGCAATTATCTTAAGCTCTGTCTATTGTTGTTGTTATTGGAAATGACAAATCATGTGGGTAAATGTCAAAGCACTTGTTTTTATTTTTCACTTCCGGAAAGGGGAGATAATTTCGAAAAAAAGAAATAAAAGTTTCGCAATCTGAATTTAAATTTGTTTGCTACTCTGTATAAAATCTTTTTAAAAGACTGTTATGAATTGAAAGTATACAAATAAAGAAAAAAATGGACATGATGGAGGGTCCGTGTGTTTGTTTTCGAGAAATAATTAAGCCATTGAAAATTTGGCTGAAAGTTTTCCCAAGGATTTGTATAGTCTTACCAGAGACATATATAATACTTACTATACAAATCCTTGGTTTTCCCTAGGCTTTTCATTCATGATTCAGTTAACATTGGCCATTATCTATTTAGAATGGTTTTTTTTAAATAACAAGGATTTCATAAGATTGAGCAAGGCTTATCAAAATATATCTGTATGGAATGAAAATATGAAGAAAAAAGGGGTTACTTTTAATGGGCAAAACATTTAGAGGCACTTTGATGGATAAACCCAGAGGATTCCGAAAATCTAACAAATTTCTAAAGAAACTGAGTAGCAAACCTCCTTTATTAAGGAATTTATAATTAAAGATTGTGTCAACCATTGGTCTTTCATATTATTATAATAATGATGAAAATAATCATAAATAAAACATGCTAATCATACAATTATTTGAGAACCATTTTTTGTTTGAAAGAAGATTTTTTTTGTATTATTTCGATCATAACATTTCAGTAGTAAAAGTGCTCTGTAATTTTTTGACCCCTGAAATTTGTCACTACAGAGAGAACAGGTCCATATAGATGAAATTGTTCCGGACCATAAGAGTATTTGTACGTGCCATACGCGTATTCTCATACTCTTATGGTCCGGGTAATTAATAAGATGAACGTTAAACAGATGATACATGACATTACCAGGATCATATTCCTGACTTGGTACAGGACATTAAAAAAAAAATTGGGTTAAAAAGAATATCATGATTGCGCCAATTTCTTTCTTAGATAAAAACCAAGATGATCATATGGTGTTATTCGTACTTCTAGATGGCGAAATACTCGTATTCAATATAGTTTTGATAACCTGACGACAGTTTCCCCCTCAAAATGACACAAATGTCAAGGCTACAGAAATTAATGTCAGGCAGTATATGTAGTCGCCCTCTTGAAATTGAAGTCACCTATCAAACTGAAGGAAAACATTTAAGAATTGAATGCTTCTTTATATAATTTTATTTTCGGTGTAAAAGCTTACATTAAGGGTCGGTTTAAAACAAAACTTTACGACCAGGTATATATCTCGCAATTGATACGATATTCCCGTGCTTGCATTTCCTATCATGATTCTCTTGATAAAGGGTTGCTGCTCACAAGGAAGCTATTAAACCAAGAGTTCCAAATGGTGAAGTTGAAATCATCCCTTCGTAAATTTTACGCACGCCATCACGAGTTGGTTGACCGTTATGGAATAACCGTTTCACAAATGATATATGTTCCTTAATTACGTCGTAACTACAATCCCTTCCCTTTCATGAATGTGACCTACCGAATTAGACTATTTACCGGATTTGTTATCACATAAGCAACACGACTGGTGCCACATGTGGAGCAGGATCTGCTTACCCTTCCGGAGCACCTGAGATCACCCCTATTTTTTTTTAGTGGGGATCGTGTTGTTTATTCTTTAGTTTTCTATGTTGTGAAGTGTGCTGTTGTTTGTTGTCTTTTTCATTTTTAGCCATGGCGTTGTCAGTTTGTTTTAGATTTATGAATTTGACTGTCCCTGTGGTATCTTTCGTCCCTCTTTTACATTACTATTTTGTATGAAGTAGGGATCCGAGGCGTTAAATACATTCTGAAAGGATCAGCACGATCAAACCTTTAAAATTATAAAAAGTAAAATCACAAAAATACTGAACTCCGAGGAAATTTCAAAACGGAAATTCCGTAATCAAAGAAGCAGTTAATTCTTATGATTACATTTCGATTCAGTGGTCATACTGATATTGTGCGCACGTTCAGCATTTTTACAACATATAAAATCACTAAAACAAGGCAACTCTTATGTTACATGTGTATGCCACAACCATGAAATTATAAGAGTTATACCCAAAGATTTTGTTTGTTTATAGATTATTTTTGATATATAATTTTATTGGGATGTGAAAACGTTGATCATCTAAACACTTTTCGATTTCCACGCTTCATACTAACAATGTAAGCACAATTAAAGTACGATTTATACCACGGTCATATAAAATCATAAAAAAAAGAAGCATACATGTGGAATACTTTTAGATAGTAGATCTTAGTATTAAATTGTATGCTACTGCCATGCAATTAATTGAGAGTAAATAATGAAGTTTTTTTTGTTTTCTATACGTCCGTTTACAGGACTTATTATTTTATACCATTGTTCGTCCGTCCGTCCGTCCGTCTGTTCCGATGCGTCGTAACATGTCGGACATTAACTCAAAAACGCTGTTACCAATTTGAATGAAACTTTTGTGAATTGTTATACTTATTGACGTGAGCTCCCTTTGGTTTTTGTAGATTTTAGATTTTACGTTTCTGAGTTTTGGGATTTTATTTATTACAAAAAGGGGGATTCTTTAGTTTTCAGACATGAACTCAAAAAATGCTTTCACCAATATGCAAGAAACTTTGGTCAATTGTTCATTTATATTGACATGACCTCCTTTTCAATTTTTAGAAATTTTAGATTCTACGTTTTCGAGTTATGGGTTTTATTCATTACAAATAGGGGAATTTCCCAGTTTTCGGACAATAACTCAAAAATGCTTTGAGCAGTTATCTTGAAACTCTGGTGAATTGTTTATATCTATAGTTGCAAGCTCCCTTTCAATTCTTATCAATTTCAGATTTTAAGTTTCCAAGTTTGGGGGTTTTATGCATTAAGGTGGGACTATTCGACTGCGCATAATTTCACGCATGGATTACAATCTACACGACAAGTATGTGTCGCAAATTCGATATTATTTTTTTAAAATATTTTGATTGATTAGAAATGTTAAATCATTGTAGTTATGTCACTAAAAGAATATTATCGTTATTATGTGTATCTGTGAACGGCTGAAAATGACATTTCACCCATTTTCAACATTTTCCCGCCAAAATTTTGAGTTTTAAGGCAAAGTATTTTTTTCCTTATCGGTGACCTATGTTTTTTATTTGCTCATTTTTTGAAGCTATATTTCAGCTTGTTATATAACAGTTTTGGACCAATTGTCATAGAACGTTTTTTTGATATTCTGATAAAAATATGTCAACACCTCTATTTTTCCTATCTTTTCATTGAAAATTGTTCCTTTTACATACCTATTTAAAAGTAAAATTTTGAGCTTAAATGGTCCGTGACACCCTATTTTTTTTACCAATTTGATTCACTTTCTGTAAAGAATAGAATAACAAAAAATACGGCACGTCTGATAGAAACTTTAAATAGGCCCGACTCCCGAGCCACCTTAAAGAAGGGAGATATTCCAGGTTAAAGTTTCGGACAATAACTCAAAAATGCTTTGAGCAGTTTTCGTGAAATGTAGGTGACTGATTTATATCATTAAAGATAACTCTTTTTTTTATATATAAAATTTCTAATGTAACATTGATAAGTTAATAAACTTTATTCTTTGATAACACGGCGGGCGTATCATGCGCTTATGGCGCAGCTGTCTATTTTCTATGCATTTATTTATGCAGGGATAGCACATCCAGCCAAAGCTGTTGTATTTTATACGGAAATGAAATGTGATATTAGAGTGCATCGCAATTGTGTTCAGCCAATCAAAATTACGGATTCAAATGAAACATACATGTAATATAGGTAATAATATGTACTGCATTTCGAAGCAAAATCAACAAAACACAATTAAAATTTTTAAATTAACTTTGGGCTAATCGGTATACCTGATTGTTTTTGTATTTTACGAATAAAGTAGCCACAAATCTTGAAGCAAAACATTGAATTTTATCAAAAAAAAAAAAAAAAAAAAAAATCTCATTTTTGTTCCTTACAAAATATAAGGATAAACTGACCCTTTTCTCAGCTAAAAATACGAATTCCGTTATATGTATAGGTTCTCTATATAAAATAATTTGAACGCGTTTATTTGTAATTATTATTTTTTCTCATATCAAATAAAATAAAATAAAATATAGTAGTATATAATAATAACTCTCTGTACAAGTAATTCGTCACCCCCTGTTACTGTCATAATAAACCGACATATACCATAGTACCCTTACGTCAAGTTCGTTTCACATAACACAAACAGGAAACCAAACACGACACCATTTACATAATATTTTTAAATGGATTTTTCTGCTGTCAAATTATTGAAAAGTTTGCCTTTGAATAATCTATGGATGACGTGACGATTTCAGTTCTATATAAACAAGCTGTTGTGTAATATACATTGTTATGTGTCATTTCGGTGAACGTACATTTCAGAAGGTTCGATCTTAAATGATGAAGTTCTTTTGCGTTATTCTATTCCTACAAACCTTGTCATTTAAAGGGGGTTACGGTTTTAATCGTATGCCCAACTTCTTTGATTACCCAAGGACAATCAGATTGAATGTATCATATTGTCAAAATATTGCTAACAGCGTAGTTACCAGCAATGATTGTGGAGCCACAATTGATTGTAGGGGGACTGCACGCTTTGTTTCTTGTCTACACCGTTATAGTGGTTCAAAACTGAATGGTTCGACGTGTTCTAAAACTACCAGCTCAGAAGAATGTTCCAGAAAGTTACAAGGTAAGTTAAAATAACAAAAACATAAATCATTGGAAAGTTTTTTGAAAGAGAAAAGATGGTACAGGCAGAGAACTTGAATATGCGATAGAGATAATCAAAGAATGTCAGGAAAGAGGCATCCTTGTTATCAACGTGGTTCTTATCCGAGTTATAATATCAAGAATGATCTACAAAATGTTCCCTTGATATCAAGTTTAATCATCAATGAATATATATAACATGTATAAATGATATTTTTTAATCGTAAAGCAGTGAATGAGTTTTTTTTGCATCAAACAAACCTCTGATAATATAAAGGAAGACATAATACCGTTTAAAGTTATTAGTATGCTTTTTGATTTGATCATTGACGGATATTCAATGTTTGATAAATACGATTTTCAGTGGTAGAATGTCTGCATTCAACAATTGAGTACCCTTATATTAAAATAATTACACTAATGGCACAGGAATATGTTCCTTGATTTTAAACTATGATATTGTCATCTTCCAGAAAGACAACAGGCATGTTCCACGAAGAAATCGGGTTTACTTCCGGATTCTAAATTTTGTCATCTGTATTACGATTGTTCTAACCCTGCTAAATCGAAGATTTGTCAGTATCCCAAACTTTTCTCAACAAAGACAAACACATGTGGAGACTTCAAGAAAGTAAAGTGTGGATCCAGGATAGAGTTTAAATCTTACTGTAAGTATGTCAAACATAGAGCTGTACTCCATTTTCTTTTTCTAAAGATTTATTTCAAGAGATATGACAAACGTACTGTATTATACAAATATTTTAAGAACTATTTCTTTCCGGTTGTTGTTTCACTTCAAGACAAGCAAACGCATGTTAAGTATTACAATTTACATACAATATCATAAAATATCATAAGATATACAAGCATAATAAGTTTGGTTTGCGAAAATCAACAATAATCTTATAGGTTGTTATAACATACTGCAGTAATATTGAAGACGATTTGAACACCAATACTAAGTAAACCATTTGAATTTCTGCACATATTTTAAAGTACCTAGTTGAATGTCATATGCTGTCTAATGTAAAAGAGGATAAATGTTTGGACTCTCCAAATATGTCAAATAAAAGTTAAACTTTCCTTATTAATCCTATTAAAAAGGTAAATAAACAAAGTAATTTACCAAAAAATATTCGGAACTATGCTTGATTGATATTATTAGTTACATGGTGTGTTAGTGACCTAATACGAGATATATGGGGTCAGTAAATTTCATATAGGGTGAGATCGAAGGTCTTGTTATTGCAAAACACACTGTAAGCTAAAACCTCTCTGTTTCGTATGCAAAGTAAAACATTGACCAGTATTATCTGTGCAAGCAATTATATGACACTTAATTTGACAAGATGCTAAGTTTATTATAAAGAATGGTGCGGATCTAAAATATAAAAAGCGCTTTTGAGAGGGTCTCCACAAACACTGTCATAATGAAACCCCGGTACATTCTCTTCTTGAACCTGTCAGTGGTACATTGTCAGGCTGACTAAATTTGTGTTAATTGTATAATGTGATTTCGTTGACTTTTTGTTTAAATTAAACGGCATATTTTGTGAAAATACTATAATGATCACTTGTGATTATTAAATTATTATTTTGTTATACTAGGTCAATACTATCCACCTCAACATGGATTTCGAGGTCCACCATGTGAGTTATATCATCCAAATTGCGAGGGGTATCCAGACGGAGCCAATCCCCATACAGAGAAAACTGGAGCAGGATCGCCTTGGTACATGCTTTGCAAGGGCGAAAGATTTATAAAAGAAGGAATCTGCCCAAACGCCAGATATGGTTTCAACAAAAAGACATGTCAGGTTGTTGAATGTAGCCGGAAGATAAATAAGTATTACCCTACTCTAGGGTGCCGGGGATATATCTGGTGTTACTATGGGAGACAATTCCGATACAATTGTGCTGTCGGTACTGTGTTTGATTACAGACGTCAGAGTTGCCAGCATGTCTACGATGTCTGTAAACCTTGTGGAACCAAGTCATGGTAAGCTTAGCATAACATATAGACCAAAACACATTCAGAATAGATTAATAAAAAACAGCACCTTTTACCGCTTTTCAAGGAGAACATACCTATAACGTATGCACACCACAACGATGAGTAGCTCTATAATTCACCAATGTTTGGAATATACGGTGAATATTACGTACTAGATCACCACTGTATTTTGGTATGGTTCGTGTTTTCAGTCTTTAATTTTTCTTCGGTGTGATTTGTATATTATTGTTTGTCTTTCTGTTCTTTTTCCTTTTTGCCATGACGGTGTCAGTTTATTTTCGACTAATACGTTTGAATGTTCATTTGGTATCTTTGCCTTTCCGCATTTCAATAATGAAAATGATATTCAGTATGCATGTTAGTCGTATTCTCTATTTTTTTCTATAGACATACTATTTGGTTATTTGTTTTATCAGACGATATATAACCGCCTAGAAAAAATGAAAACAACACTTTATGAATTTCATGTGTTCGAAACACTTTTCTGGATTTAACTACATTAGGAACACCCATAGCTGTATATTTAAAAGCCAAAGATGTATAAAAACTGAAACAGTAGAATCGTTATAGGACAGAAATCTAAAACATCTAAGGGCAACATTGCACGAATAAGTTGAAACTTAAGTTTCTTAATAGTTCATAAATTCATAAACGAACAATTAAAGAAAGGTTTGTTTGGCTAACCAATAAACCAGATTCAGCCCACAATTGTTTCTTAAGATGCCCTGTTAAAAGTGAGGAATATGGCATCTATTATCAAATAGTTCATTCTATGTATGTTGGCGTTTGTTTGTGATGCACTTCAGTGTTCCTGTTGTTCCTTTCCCCCCATCTTATAGTTGATGTGTTTCCCTCGGAATTAATTTGTAACCCGGATTAGTTTTCCCTCAATGGATTTATGACTTTTGAACACCTGTATACTTCTGTTGCCTTTATTTGATAAATAAAATCAGAACCAAAGAACTGACTACTGAGTTGATGATATCCCGGGGACTGATAATCCACCCGAATGCTGTACAAATGAAAATAAAACTAACTTTTAAATTTCATGCGCTTGAGGTATTTTTTTTCTTTCGGATTTACCTTCGTCAGGAATGTTCAAAGCTAAATATTTGAAAGCCAATGTTGTTTAAAAACAAAAACAGCTGAAGAGCTGTATAACCTAAACATGCTAAAAGGACACAAAGAAATAACCAAATCCATCTAAGGACAACTCTGCATGAGGAAGTTGAAACCTTTTTTTAACCTGATAATTTCTAAATTTATAAACATATAATATAGTTTATCCGCGTAGAAATTTGTCTCAATGGTAATTATTATCTATTTGTTTATTATGAGTGTCAATTATCCATGTAATCCTTATCTATTTTATAGTCCTCTTTTTCTTTCAGTTGAAAAGAAGCAGGACGATATTTCTTAATTTGACTCTGCCGAGGAAAGTTTACTTGACAACCCAAATGTAATATAACTTGAATAAAAACATATACTCTATCTCTACTTTTTAACTTGTTGTCGATATAAATAGCCTACACATTAATATGAATTGAAAAAAAGTCAAATATAAACGTATTATTATGATTTTAGTGCGCACTGAGTAAGAACCACACTTATTGGTTTTGTGTCCTTTTATCGGTTTGGCTTTACCAATGTTGTTTATATATCTGTATGTCGAATGGGCTTTCGTTTTTTTAACAATGAGCATAAGGGCATGAAGTATTGTGCAGTTGTTCCTAAAATGTGGAGAAATAGAGCAAAACATTAGTTGTTCTATTTGTATGGAAGTGAAGTTAAGAATTGGTGATATTAAGGTATATGTATTCCTCATTACAAAATCTGGGTTGTTTTAGGTAGGTTCAAACCTATTTTACTATGACTCAGTATGGACTGGAAACTAAATTTATGGTATAATTTAGAAAATGAAAATTCAGCTGTCAAAAAAAAGGACACAGAATTAATGGATTTTTCGTTTAAAAAAAAACGAAGATGAAAACCTTCAAGAATAGGTGCAATGTGGATACCCTCACGTTAGTAAGATCGAAAAGGTCCCGGTATGACAAAAAGTATAACGAAAATACTGAACTTCATGGCAAATTCATCCAGGTGAAATCCATAAAAGTATAACGAAAATACTGAACTTCATGGCAAATTCATCTAGGTGAAATCAAAATACTGAACTTCATGGCAAGTTCATCCAGGTGAAATCCCTAAAATACTGAACTTCATGGCAAATTCAGTTAGGTGAAATCCATAAAATACTGAACTTCATGGCAAATTCATCCAGGTGAAATTCATAAAAGCTGACACAATCAAACGAAATCAATCAACGGAACAAGTGAAGAACAACTGCCCCATTTCTGACTCGATACAGACAATTTACAAAAAAAATCACAATAATCTACTATAAGAGAAAACTAACGGCCCGATTTATACCTAAACAATTAAGTACCGGTCTTTGTAAGAATCATGCAGGTTCCTGTTGATGGGCGATTCATGACCCCTCTTCGAATGTCTTTATATTTTGTTTATGATGAAGGTATGGTATGAAAATAAGTTTTCTGTATTAATTTTTTCTTTTCAACCTTGGTTGCCATAGAAACCATCCTTACAAAATTTTGCCTAAATACGTCTATAAGTAACCTTTGAAAATTGAAATATAATGGATTTTAAAGAACCATAGAAATAAAATTAATCAATACAAACAATATGTATATTTACAGTATTGACAAACACAACCCCAAACTATACAAAAACGTTAAAATTTTGAATTTACTAAATAGTTTGTTTCCATAGCAACCATTTAAAAATGTGTTAAAATTCGAAAATGAAAAATTTCAAAAACTTTAAAATTTTAAATCTGTTTATCTCCCAAGACCAACAATACCATGACATGTCATTGACAAATTTTGAAAGACAACACTCTATATATTAAGAAAATAAAAAGAAAGTCGTGTGTTTTTTTTTCTTTAAAAAATAATTTTAGTCAAAAATTGTCAATTTTCACCAAAATTCAGATTACCAAACAGATGAATACTGAAACATTTTGAACTTAAAAAGCTAAAAAATTCCATTTATGCGTGCATTCCTGACACAAATTTGGTAATTATAAATGAGAAAATATGATTGATAGAGATATTTTTGTAGAGAAGGACATTTTTTCTTTCTGGGCATGGTGCCCCCCCCCCTTTTTTTTCAAAATTCAAAAAATTATTAAAAAATTTAAAAGATGGAATTCAATTGTGAACATTTTGAGCATTCAAACATGAAATTTCTTAAAAGGGTGATGGCAATAATAGAACCCCCTACACCATTTTTATATAGACTCTATTAGATTTTTTTTTAGAAATGGGGAATGTGTCAAAGAGAGAACAACCAAAACAGAAATTTAAAATCTTTAGATGCTATTTCATGGTCTTTAAAATTGACTCTAAAGAACCTGAATCGATCGCCTGTAATTTTTGGTTAAATCTTGCATCAATGATTATTTGTCCCTTCAATATATATCAATGAGTGGCTTAACAATTCCATTTAAATGTTCTTTGTATCTGTCGTTTTTTCTTCAAAAGCAAAAAATGAATTTTACCCCTATGTTCCATTTTAGCCATAGTGGCTAAGTTTCTTGAAGTACAAGGAAATAAAAAACTAAATTTATACAAGATTATAACTCCCAAGTTGGACTGAAATTGATTAAGCATATTCAGAAGAAGATTTTTTTTAAAGGAAGCAAACTAGATGAACAAGTTTCTTTAAAGGGCTATAACTCCATAAGGATTCAATTGACAATTCTGGTCATATAAACTTATTTGTAGATCCTACTTTGCTGAAAGTTGTGCTGTTTACAGTTTATCTTTGTCATTAATAATATTCAAGATAATAACCAAAACTGCAAAATTTCCGTACAATTAACAATTTAGTGGCAGCAACCCAACAATGGGTTGTTAGATTCATCTGAAAATTTGCTCTTAAAAGGCTTTAGTGTTTGAGATATGAGCTACACACTGCATTTTACCCCCATGTTCTTATTTTACCCATGGCGGCCATGTTTTTTTACAAAATAAAAATAGAACACACACTTTATTCTAGATATCCTAAGAATCATTCAGTTTATAAGTTTTACTGGAATTGGTTCAGTAGTTTCAGTGGAAATGTTTCAAATATTTTACACCGGACAGACGACAACGGAAGCAAAGTGATGGTAAAATTCACAGTTCCTTTGAAACGGTGACCTAAAAAAACTACATCCGTTCTATCAGAAATAAACTGAAAATAAAAAATAAAAAATTTGTACCATCGAGAGCGCTAACAAGGCCACTTTTCATAAATTTTAATATTTTTAAGGGTCATAACTCTTTAAAAAAAGTCAATTGTCCATGATTATAGAACTCATCCGAGATATTGTTGATATTAATCTAGTGTATAAGTTTTATTAAAAATCTGGCAAGAATTGTACCTGTGGGAGCGTTAAAGGGGCTATTTTCCATAAATTTATTATTTTCAAGGGTTATAACTGTTTTTATAAAAGTCGATTGACCACCAATATTTAACTTGTTTGAGATATTGATTGCTTATAATAACCTAAAGTATTAGTTTCTTAAAAATCTGACATAATTTGTACATGTGCGAGCGCTGCAAGGACAGCCAGATGGACACAAGGACGGTTGGCAATCAAAATTTTAAGCGCACCATGTTTAAACGAAAAAAATTAAGTTCTTATTTCGATTTTTTTTAATTGAAAATTATTTGGTCGTATATTGGTATCACGTTGGCGTCGTCGTCGTCCGAAGACATTTGGTTTTCGCACTCTAACTTTAGTAAAAGTAAATTGAAATCTATGAAATTTAAACACATGGTTTATGACCATGAAAGAAAGGTTGGGATTGATTCTTGGTGTTTTGGTCCCAACAGTTTAGGAATTAGGGGCAAAAAAGGGCCCAAATAAGCATTTGTCTTGGTTTTCGCACAATAACTTTAGTTTAAGTAAAAAGAAATCTATGAAATTTTAACATAAGGTCTCTATGACCACAACAGGAAGGTTGGAATTGATTTTGGGAGTTTTAGTCACAACAGTTTAGGAATTAGGGGCCAAAAACAGGTACCAAATAAGCATTTTTCTTGGTTTTTGCATAATAACTTAAGCATAAGTTAATAGAAATCTATGAAATTTTAACACATGGTTTATAACCACAAAAGGAAGGTTTGGATTGATTTTGGGAGTTTTGGTCCCAACGAATTAGGGGCCAAAAGGGTCCAAAATTAAACTTTGTTTGATTTCATCAAAACATTAATTATTGGGGTTCTTTGATATGCCATATCTAACCGTGTATTCAGATTCTTAATTTTTGGTCCTGTTTTCAAATTGGTCTACATTAAGGTCAAAAGGGTCCAAAATTAAACTTAGCTTGATTTTAACAAAAAGTGAATTCTTGGGGTTCTTTGATATGCTGAATCTAAACATGGTCATAGATTTTTGATTATGGGCCCAGTTCTCAAGTTGGTCCAAATCGGGGTCCAAAATTATTATGTTAAGTATTGTGCAATACCTCTGCGGTCGTATAAAGCTGCCCCTGTGGAGCATCTGGTTTATTTATAAAAATACTATTTTTGATATAACAAAAATAAAAAAATAAAATATTTTTTTTGTCTTATAATAAATCAGTGGTTTTGATAAGATAATAACACTCTGTAAAGATTAGACAAATGGGACAGTTTTAATCTTGGTACAGTGTTTCCAATTTCATTATATATGGAAAATACATTGCCTTGTATCGTTTCTTTTGTGGACTAGTATACTATTGCGCAAAGTCAGATTATAATGGCTGTTACTATTTACCTCCAATGTAAATCGACATGTATCGAAACCTTTATGCAAACACTTATTTGTCACTATGTCGATTTAACTGTGCTAAAATTGAAATTGAAGAAGAACTACAGAACCTTTCTTTTTATTCTAATATATAATACTCTAACTTATCTAAAAGATTTGAAATAAATGCGGAATGTGTCCATTGGACACAGATGATGCTCCCGCTTCCATATCATAAAAGTTATAAACGGACATGACTGAAGACACTTACCAATTGTGTACTAACTTTTATGGTGATAAGAATTGTGTAAAAGTTTCGTAACATTTGGTTGAGGCAAACTAAAGAATGAAATACAAAACAAAAAATTCAGCATCTTTTTCCCTCTATAAAGAGGCATTGCATAGAACAGTGAAAGTTACACCACCAAAATTCAAAGTTGATCTGCATTTGGTGGTTTTAAGCATTGTGTATAATTTTAATAACATCTGGTAAAGACAAACTAAAGTTAGAGAACAGAAACGGAAATTCAGCAATATTTCTATTTGTAAAGGGGCATAACTCTTGGAAGGTTTAAGTGACACTACCAAACTTAGTCTTGTTTTATGGTAATAAGTAATGTGATTAAGTTTCATAACATTTGGTTGAGGCAAACTAAAGATAGAGAACAGAAACCAACGTTGGGACATACTGACGGACGGACAAGGGTAAACCTTAATGCCCCCTCCGCCACTGCGGGGGCATAAAAATATGTAAATATAACAATTGATTAAATTAGGCAAAATTCAAGAATGGTCATTGCACATGGTTGTCATAAAGGTTTGAGAATCAAAACAGTATACAATAGTTCGGACCAGCAAATTTTCCTCAGGGCCACAAGGAAAATATTTTTGAGAACCATAAAAAGACGCGATTATTCTGCGGTATACAAATAATAATTCAGTTATTTAAAAAAAAAAAAAAAAAAGACAAGCTGTCCTTTTCCACCATATACAATAGAAACATTGACAAATTCTTGCACAATTTAATGTAGATCGTTGGTATATATTTCCTCAGATAGAACATGTAGAATTTGTATGCCCCCACTGTAGCAAAGGGGGCATTAAGTTGTACCCTTGTCTGTAAGTACGTCCGTTTCAGACTTATACCCTTATACAAATGGAAAAAAATGCTGACTTTTTTGTTTCCGTTCTCTAACTTAAGTTTGCCACAACCAAATGTTTTGAAACTTACACACAATGCTTATTTCCATAAAATTCAGAACAGTTAGAATGTTATTGGTGTAACAGGTACTGTCAATAAGTTATGCCCCTTTAAAAATGGAAAAAATGCTGAATTTTCCGTTTCCGTTCTCTTTTTTTCGTCTGTCTGACATAGTTCATCTTACCCTGACCTCATTTTCTTAGAACATTGATAATGTTAAGTTAATATGATACTTGTATTAAAATCTTTACATAACACTTGCAGATTTACAAAAGTAATTCAATTATAAATAAAACCAACCAGACATTTCAGGGTGAGTCTTCTTGTTTAGTCCAGGGTTAAAGTTTTTAAAGCATCAATCTGTTTCAAAAACCAACAATGAGTTGCATTAAATTGTTACTGTAACTTCTTTATAGCCATTTTGAAAGAGAAAGGATCCTGAGCTATTTTTTTTAAATGTTCATTAAGATTTGTTTTATAGATAATCATGTTATGCTCATTGTTGAAGGATATACGGTGATCTTCTTTTGTTTATTTCTATGTCTTTGCTCTGTGGTTGAGAGTTAATTGTCTCATTGACAATTACAACACATCCTCTTATCTTTATACATAGACTTACTAGTAATTAAGTTTTGGATTCAACTTTATTCTTTTTCACTGACAGCATCAGTCTTAGACACGACAACGGGTTATGCGTATTACCATTTGTTTTTTAAACTTCTGAGAAATCTTACATATAAGATTGAAGGGAGGGGGTACATGTGCTGCCCTCAACTTTAGAAGTTGTGTTATGCTTAAATTCTTAGTTCACAAGTAAACACAATGAGATACCACATTTCTTTCAACAAATTTTATAATTTTGAAAAAAAAAAAAAAAAATTGAAAAAAAAGGGGGGTGCACCATACCCAGAGTGATGATTTTTCATTTTGTACAAGTATATCTTCATTTATCATATATTCTCGTTTAAAATTAACAAATGTGTGTCAGAAATGCACATATAAATGGAATGTTTTAGCTTTTTAAGTTCAAAATTTTTTATTATTCATCTGATTGTTAATCTGAATTTTGGTGAAAATTGACAATTTTTGACTAAATTTTTTTTTAAAGAAAAAAAAACACACGACTTTCTTTTTATTTTCTTAATATATAGAGTGTGGTCTTTCAAAATTTGTCAATGACATGTCATGGTATTGTTGGTCTTGGGAGATAAACAGATTTATTTCATTTTCGAATTTTAACACATTTTTAAATGGTTGCTATGGAAACAAACTATTTAGTAAATTCACAATTTTAACGTTTTTATATAGTTTGGGGTTTTGTTTGTCAATACTGTAAATATACATATTGTTTGTATTGATTAACTTTATTTCTATGGGACTTTAAATTCCCTTATTTTATATTTTCAAAAAGGGTCTTTTTTCACATATTCAGGCAAAATGTTGATTTGGTGGTTACCATAGCAACGGGCATAATACAGGGAAAATAAAGACAGAATTTTGACCATCTACCAAAGTTCTTATGATATAGGGCCAAAAAAAATACTTCTGTGACATGCCATGAATCACCTTCTGCATGATTTTTACATTTTACAAAGACCGGTACTTAATGAAAAAATATGGCAGACAGCAACCAACAAAAACAACTTAATTACATGCTTTTGACAGACACATGAAGAAAGAATAGAGTTCATATGATATATCAAAGGTTAAGATATTAAAATAAAAAAATGGGAGTAAACTCACCAAAAGCCAATGGCATTCAAGATAAGTATAGTCGGTCAACAGAGTCGCACAATTCCAGGGCCATTTTAGGTTGGCTCTGATGCAAAAAATAATTAACAAGATTTTAGTAGTTGAAAAAAATATCAAAACGTATCTTTTCGACTTCAACAGCAAAAATTAAAATCTAACAAACATTAAACAAATCCGATGTGTGCACCCTTCATTTGAATAGCCCCTAATTCCCAGATAAAAATGTCAAATCCTATATGTGCACGCTTTTATATTTTATTTTTTAAATTTGTTCAAAAAGAGATTTATTCATTTTATATATAAAATCAAATAAATGTGAGGAGTTGGATTTGGTTATTAGTTAATAAGGGGTCGGTAAGTTACAGTCAGGGAGAGGGTCACAAAAAGATATGGGACAGGAAGAAGAATTGATAAGACTTCGGGAGAAGAGATAAAAATAGTGAAATAATGTAAAGTTTCTTTGACCGATTTTCTTCGAACAATAATAAAAAGGTAATAGGACTAAGGTAGTAGGGTCAGGATTTTAGAATGACCGATCCCTGTTTATCCCCTCGGACAATGCGCTGTTTATAAGTTGTTTTTGTTATGGATTTGTTGATGCTGTAAAATTCGTTGAAAGTTTGAAATTCCTTAATCTATGGATGACGTGACTATTTCAGTTCTATATAAACAAGCTGTTGTGAAATATACATTGTAATGTATCATTTTTGGTGAACGTACATTTCAGAAGGTTCGATCGTTAAAAGATGAAGTTGTGTTGCGCTGTATTACTCCTACAAACATTTTCTTTGTTATGGGGGTATAGTTCTACCTACATGTTCTTGGATCCAAGTGTTGCTAAATTAGATTCTTCATATTGTACATGTTGTAAACATATAGCAAAAAATGGTGTGGTCACGAGTGATGATTGTGCAACATCGGTTGATTGTAGAGGGACTGCTCGTGTCTATTCGACATAGGAATGATTTACAGCTATCTGGTTCGTCGTGTGTAATGACCACTAGCTATGAATGTTTACGGAAATTACAAAGCAAGTTTTAAAGTATAAATAGTCTAGTAAACTGGAAAACAAGTTCACACAACACGTCATTGGCAGTTTAACGTATTCAATGAAAATTAGATAAAAAAAAATGAATCCAAACCTCCGATGAAGGATAGCTGAACCAACTTTTTTTCGATAGACATACATATTTGATTGCCTATTCCCAAGCCAAAAGGAATTTCAGTGTATGTTAAATATAAAATGTAAAAATTTGAAAAAAATCTTAGTATAACCTCATTAGTTTAAATGAAATAAACCAGGGAAACAATCGGTTTCTAGTAGTTGATTAATTTATTTGTTATTCAGTTTACAGAGTAAGTCCCAATGTTCAGCAAATAAACATCAAGATCGCCTAGAAAATCCATTATATATACTTAGTTATCATGTACACAATGATAAAACAGCCTCCACTAACAACAAAAAATGGGAGAGAATCAGTTTTTATTTTAAAATTTTGAATGAGGGTCACTAGAATAAGGAGAGAAAAAGGTGAATGGACGAAAAAAAAAAACATACTCTTCTTTATACCATTGTATGGCTTCTTTGTATATATATTTATTTATCCTATGGATTCCCTTGATTTTTTTGTTAACTTGTGTCAACGTCTACATTGTTTTATTTGTACGAAAATCAAACTGTCTTTGACATTGAAGATTAAGTTCCGGATTATCACGAGGGCGTTATGGGCTTGGTCACCTCCCTTAAACTAGAAATTGTCATAACTTGTCACCTAACAAGTTTCCAGCTATATTTACTCTCTACAAGATATTAAAGGTCACGCCCCTAATCTAAAATCATGTGTCCGCCCTTAATTTTATTTTAATATTTCTTTATTTCGAGGAGGCGTCCTAGACTATGCCACAATATCTTCTAAGATAAAATTAAATGTGTTTGTCTCAACTTCCTCATCATCTACTTTCCTACCACATTGCCCACTTGCTAAATAACACCATTCGATTAACCCATTCGAAAATCAAATTAAAAATAACAGCCTCCACTAACAACAAAATCTGAAAACATTCACAATACGAAATACATTAAAATTTAAATAACCTTGATAATATGCTCGACAACATAATTATATCGATAAAAATATTCTGTGATATATTGAGGTACATGAATAAAAAGAAAGGCATACAAATTATTAACTATTAAATTAATCTTTAATTCAGCTGAGCTATGTTTAGATTTGTTCTTTCACAACAGCATACTGTATTTTTATAATTGATCGCACATTATTAGGAAGTGGATATATGTGTTGATATGGTAAACATATTTAATGTTGATTTATAAGAAGAAAAATTAGAAAAAAACTTAAAGGGGTTCCAATAACTATTATATATTATATACCAAACAGTCACTGTGATGCATATGATTATATCTTTTTTTAATTTACAAGTTATAATTTAAATGAATGCATATATATATATATATATATATATATATAACGCAATATATGGGTTTTTATAGCAGATGTTGTATACGTGATCTGAAAACTTATTACCTTTCAGGATGACAGCAGGCATGTTCCAAGAGGAAATCGGGTTTACTTCCGGATTCTAAATTTTGTCATCTGTATTACGATTGTTCTAACCCTGCTAAATCGAAGATTTGTCAGTATCCGAAACTATTCTACAAAGACGAACACATGTCGAGACTTCAGGAAAGTCAAATGTGGTTCTAGGATAGAGCTTAAATCTTACTGTAAGTATGGTTAACTTCTTTATATATATATATATTATTCATTGAAGTTTCAATTTATTCATAAAATGTCAAACAATTGTGTTATATAAATCCCCAAAATGAATATCGATTGTGCATAAACACACTTGTTTGGGTAGGAACATTACCCAAATCAATGTTTTACATATTAACACAAGATGTTCTTGGCAGATTTTTTTTTTATGATATGCCCCTTCCTCAGATATAAATAAAGGTTCTGAAATATTGATAGATAAAAATACAATGAAAAAAAAAGGATTAAGAGATTAACGAATGAATATAAAATCATATGATTCATTTGACAAAAAAGTAGTGACAACTCTTTTAATACTGTTTTTATTAAATTCAGCACATACAACATTTTCCAAAAGACCAAAAGAGTGAAAAAAATATATTAACAAAACGCATTTGACTAGCAGGTCGAACAACTGATGTTCTTAAACCCTGCTGACTGCCATTGGCGATTGCCAAATAAATTGATCACAAGGTGTAACAAAATGGATCTCAGTATTAACTTAATACCAAGTAGAAAACAATTAACTTGCGGCAAAGATGGTAAACCACAACATGAGGTGCTAATTTTATATAAACAAGTCTAAATTGAAAACAACGTTCAAACCTATGATTGCGTTGGATAAAAACTGCAATTTTTATACATGTGCATGTAACAAATTTCGTTGTAGAAGGGTCTAAATACAGCACAAACGACATTTTCCAAAAGACCAAAAGAGTGAAAAAATATATTTTAACAAAACGCATTTGACTAGCAGATTGAACAACTGATGTTCTTTAACCCTGCTGACTGCCATTGGCGATGCCAAATAAATTGATCACAAAGTGTAACAAAACGGATATCTGTATTAACTTAACACCAAGTAGAAACAATAAACTTGCGGCAAAGATGTTTAACCACGACATGAGGTGCTAATTTTTTTACACCATATCCGGATTTCGACAATTAATATGTCTATCAGTGATGTTAGGGATCGAAAAGTATTTGGAAGGCCATTTAATTTATCTCAATTTAGGATAGACTCTTGAATTTTAAAGAGTCAAAATAGGATGAACGGATTATATAAACAAGTCTATATATATGAAGGACTCTAAAGTGCGATGGTACTCTAAAGTGCGATGGTCACGCTAAAGTGCGATGGTCACGCTAAAGTGCGATGGTCTACGCTAAAGTACGATGGTGTCTCACGCTAAAGTGCGTTGGTTGTTTGTTTGCTAAAGTACGATGGTGTATCACGCTAAAGTGTGATGGTCCAAAGGGTAAGATTCGAAGTATTAAAACATAGAGGTTTAAAAAGTCATTTTGCAAAAGCTATTATGCTAAGATATAACATATGTGATAGGCTTTACAATTTACTGGTAGACGTAAGTAATTGTTTCTAAATTAACAAGTCTGACCAAGTAATAATTGCTATAAAGGTTATTTATGTTTTGCTAATATTATATTTCATGTAAAATAAATTTTAAACAATTCGGAGCGTATTGAATATTTGGATAATTGGTGTAGATTGCCGTTCACACTAATGTTGCAACCTCCCTTACATTTGTCATTGAAAATTAAAAATGCAACATTTATTTGCATAAGCTTAAATCTAAATGCGAGAGAAATTCAATGTTCGCCGAGCTTTCTCCTTTTTCGTATTTTCCTACAATATACAGTACGAACTTGTTTTAGCAGACAATTTATAGTTAATGATGAAAACATGTATCTCTATTTTACCGACGTTACTTTTCATTAAAATCGACAGCATTTTAATGGGGATCACAAAGTAAACTGCCACATAAATAATGATTCGAATGTATCTATTCGCTTCAAATAGAAGCAGGATAAGTATGTGTATACTGTTTTGTATTTATATAGTAAAATGGTCGACTGTAGGACACAAGTCCTTTTTCCAGCACTCACAAATTATAAACATTGTGATTCAGCCGACAAAAAACGGTTAAATTCAATCAATTACTCGTAAGTCATGGACATATGGTGTAAAAATTGTTAATCAAATATTCCTAATATATTTGCGGTATGTTCATTTTTAGTTTGTATAAACTACTGTTAACGTTATTATCGAACTACGTTTTTACGTCTATATTTTCCTGGACCATCGCACTTTAGCGTATAGAACCACGTACTTTAGCGTAGACCATCGCACTTTAGCGTGACCATCGTACTTTAGCGTCCCCATCGCACTTTAGAGTCCTACATATATATATATATATATATATGAATATAATTATTTTCTGTGACTGTATCTTACATTAATTTGTAGGATCCTTTACTATAGATAATTGAGCTGATCTGTAACAATAACATCTTCATGCCTTATATATCATGTACTGTAGTACGCCGCTAGATTAAAACTGACGTGGAAAGGTAACACATGCCCACCGAAAGCTCTTTTTTTGAGAGCCCAGGTGGTCGTGTGGTCTAGCGGGACGGCTGCAGTGCAGGCGATTCTGTGTCACGATATCACAGTAGCATGGGTTCGAATCCCGGCGAGGGAATAACCAAAAATTTGCGAAAGCAAATTTACAGATCTAACATTGTTGGGTTGATGTTTAGACGAGTTATATATATATATATATATATATATATATATATAAAATGACTGAATAAATAGTCAACGATCAATCTTACAGGGCGATGGATCATGTAATATGATTCTGTACACTACAAAATATAATATATAACACGTCAAAAAGGGTACAACATCACCATTAAATAACTATAAAATATACAAATATTAGATATTTCGGATAACAGATATCCTTCTTCAATAATAGCACGATGTCAAATAAATCATGTCAATATATTCAAACTGAGATACTTTTTCTACATCTTGAATTTATACAATTTGAGCGAACACCACAGACGCTGATACAATTTTAAAATTTCCAAACACGGCGCAAAGATTACAAAGATATGCCAAATGAAAATAGTTATTTTCGTTGTGAACTGGCACAACTCTAGATTTCCAAAGGTTGTGACAGTTGAGATGTTATAACTGCATTGAGAGCAGTCCTGAAACAAAAAGATCAAAAATGTCCTAACCGATCCAGGATGGTATAAATTAGACAACGGTAGGGCAATTACAAAAGAAACTACATATTTAAGCCTCCCAAACGAATAGCAGTCTAATAATGATTGAAAAAATTAGTTTTATATAATGAGGTAAAATAATTGAACGTGGCAACGTACTTATACATCATCCCGAATCAATGGAAACCTGTAATTTAAACTGTTATTTTTAAAAATAATTTCGAACTGTAAAGCCAGTACTAAATCCGGCGTTGTTTGAAACAGGTGGTCACAGGAAAATGAGGGACTCGTTCTATGTTTTTTCATTTATGCCCTCTGGGGAAACTGTCCGTAACTTTCTTATCCAAAATCTTTCCCGAGCGACTCTGTCGACCTTCGACCAACCCTCGTTGTGGTCTATGATTGTGATGGTAAGGTTTTTGAGATCAGCTTGTGTGTGTCCAGGTGATCTCAAATGACGACTTACGGGTAGGTCGGGCTTGCAAGTGTAGTCACTTCGATGACCATTCATGCGTTTGTTAAATGGCTGCTCTGTCTCGCCAACATACTGCATGCCACATCGACACTGAAGGAGGTATACAACATTCTGGGTTTTGCAAGTTACATTGCAATATATAGTGTACACAGACCCAGTCGAGTGGCAAGTGAATGTTTGAGTATTCAGTATTTGTTGACAAGTCAGGCAACGTCTGTTACCACATGACTTGCACCATCCCGCAATTGAACAGCTTTTATTTGAGGAGACGTCAGCTCTAACAAATAAGTCTTTCAGACTTGCTGGTCTCCGAAAAGCTAAGACAGGAGGATTGGGAAAGATCTCGGATAATTTAGGGTGTTTGGCAATAGTTTGCCAATTGGCACGGATCAAACGTGAAAGATTATTAAAGGCTGGATTGTATGTAAGAACAAACGGGACTATTTTGCTGCGCTTCTTCCGTTTGTACTGTAAGAGGTCATTGCGGCTGTTATTGTTAGCGCGCGCAAACCCCTTATCTATGTCCAATTTCTTGTAACCTCGTTTTGTCAAAAACCAGCGAAGTTCCTGTAACCGTTTCGTGACAGCCTCCTCAGAGCAGCAAATCCGCTTGACTCTGAGAGCTTGACTGTACGGGATACTTTTTGTACAGTGTTTGGGGTGACAGCTTTGGGGAGAAAGGTATTGATGTTTATCTGTGGGTTTACAGTAGAGGTCTGTTGATATGACACCGTCCTTTATAGATGTGGTTGTGTCTAAGAAAGATATCTTAGAGTCGGAAATTTCATACGTAAATTTAATTGAATGGTGGGCGTTGTTTGCATGTCTGATGAAATCATCCAGTTTTTGTTGAGATTCAATCCATTTCATGTCAACATCATCAATGAAACGGAACCAAGACAAAGGTTTGGATAAAGATGCTGCAATAATTTGTTTTTCTAATTTGCCCATGAAAATATTGGCGTAAGACGGTGCCATTTTCGTCCCCATCGCTGTCCCGTTAATTTGAAGGTAATGATCACCATTAAAGGTGAAATTGTTGCATTTCAGGACCAGAGTAAGCAGCTGGACTAAACATTCAGTAGGTGGTTCTAAAATGTTGCGCGAGTCCCATATTTCCCTTCAAGATTGTATGCCGTCATCATGAGGTATGTTGGTATACAATGAGGTGACATCTAAAGTGACAAGGAGGGTTTCCGGAGGAAGAGGGTTCATGGATTCCATTTTACGAAGATAATCTGTAGTGTCTTGAATGTGGGAAGGAAGATTTTCTACATGAGATCTTAAATGAAAATCGACGAATTCCGAGATTTTCTCAGTCGGATGGCCGTTTGCGGATACAATGGGTCTACCAGGGTTGTTAACCTTGTGTATTTTGGAAAGAAGATACAATCGACCAGGCTTGGCATTCTCTGGCTTTAAATAACCAATTGTATCCTCATTTATGTGACCGTCATTGTACATGGTTTGTAACGCAGTGATAATTTTGGAGCAAAACTCGGCTAAACTCGGAAGTAGGGTCCCTACTTCCGAGTGACCCTACTTCCGAGTTTAGCTCGAAATTATCACTGCGTTACAAACCATGTACAATGACGGTCACATAAATGAGGATACAATTGGTTATTTAAAGCCAGAGAATGCCAAGCCTGGTCGATTGTATCTTCTTCCCAAAATACACAAGGTTAACAACCCTGGTAGACCCATTGTATCCGCAAACGGCCATCCGACTGAGAAAATCTCGGAATTCGTCGATTTTCATTTAAGATCTCATGTAGAAAATCTTCCTTCCCACATTCAAGACACTACAGATTATCTTCGTAAAATGGAATCCATGAACCCTCTTCCTCCGGAAACCCTCCTTGTCACTTTAGATGTCACCTCATTGTATACCAACATACCTCATGATGACGGCATACAATCTTGTAGGGAAATATGGGACTCGCGCAACATTTTAGAACCACCTACTGAATGTTTAGTCCAGCTGCTTACTCTGGTCCTGAAATGCAACAACTTCACCTTCAATGGTGATCATTACCTTCAAATGAACGGGACAGCGATGGGGACGAAAATGGCACCGTCTTACGCCAATATTTTCATGGGCAAATTAGAAAAACAAATTATTGCAGCATCTTTATCCAAACCTTTGTCTTGGTTCCGTTTCATTGATGATGTTGACATGAAATGGATTGAATCTCAACAAAAACTGGATGATTTCATCAGACATGCAAACAACGCCCACCATTCAATTAAATTTACGTATGAAATTTCCGACTCTAAGATATCTTTCTTAGACACAACCACATCTATAAAGGACGGTGTCATATCAACAGACCTCAGATAAACATCAATACCTTTCTCCCCAAAGCTGTCACCCCAAACACTGTACAAAAAGTATCCCGTACAGTCAAGCTCTCAGAGTCAAGCGGATTTGCTCCTCTGAGGAGGCTGTCACGAAACGGTTACAGGAACTTCGCTGATTTTTGACAAAACGAGGTTATAAGAAATTGGACATAGATAAGGGGTTTGCGCGCGCTAACAATAACAGCCGCAATGACCTCTTACAGTACAAACGGAAGAAGCGCAGCAAAATAGTCCCGTTTGTTCTTACATACAATCCAGCCTTTAATAACCTTTCACGTTTGATCCGTGCCAATTGGCAAACTATTGCCAAACACCCTAAATTATCCAAGATCTTTCCCAATCCTCCTGTCTTAGCTTTTCGGAGACCAGCAAGTCTGAAAGACTTATTTGTTAGAGCTGACGTCTCCTCAAATAAAAGCTGTTCAATTGCAGGATGGTGCAAGTCATGTGGTAACAGACGTTGCCTGACTTGTCAACAAATACTGAATACTCAAACATTCACTTGCCACTCGACTGGGTCTGTGTACACTATATATTGCAATGTAACTTGCAAAACCCAGAATGTTGTATACCTCCTTCAGTGTCGATGTGGCATGCAGTATGTTGGCGAGACAGAGCAGCCATTTAACAAACGCATGAATGGTCATCGAAGTGACTACACTTGCAAGCCCGACCTACCCGTAAGTCGTCATTTGAGATCACCTGGACACACACAAGCTGATCTCAAAAACCTTACCATCACAATCATAGACCACAACGAGGGTTGGTCGAAGGTCGACAGAGTCGCTCGGGAAAGATTTTGGATAAGAAAGTTACGGACAGTTTCCCCAGAGGGCATAAATGAAAAAACATAGAACGAGTCCCTCATTTTCCTGTGACCACCTGTTTCAAACAACGCCGGATTTAGTACTGGCTTTACAGTTCGAAATTATTTTTAAAAATAACAGTTTAAATTACAGGTTTCCATTGATTCGGGATGATGTATAAGTACGTTGCCACGTTCAATTATTTTACCTCATTATATAAAACTAATTTTTTCAATCATTATTAGACTGCTATTCGTTTGGGAGGCTTAAATATGTAGTTTCTTTTGTAATTGCCCTACCGTTGTCTAATTTATACCATCCTGGATCGGTTAGGACATTTTTGATCTTTTTGTTTCAGGACTGCTCTCAATGCAGTTATAACATCTCAACTGTCACAACCTTTGGAAATCTAGAGTTGTGCCAGTTCACAACGAAAATAACTATTTTCATTTGGCATATCTTTGTAATCTTTGCGCCGTGTTTGGAAATTTTAAAATTGTATCAGCGTCTGTGGTGTTCGCTCAAATTGTATAAATTCAAGATGTAGAAAAAGTATCTCAGTTTGAATATATTGACATGATTTATTTGACATCGTGCTATTATTGAAGAAGGATATCTGTTATCCGAAATATCTAATATTTGTATATTTTATAGTTATTTATTGGTGATGTTGTACCCTTTTTGACGTGTTATATATATATATAATATTACGGGATAAAAAGGTGGATGCTTTGTTTTAAATTATTCTTTATCTTTCCTGTATCTTTTTTCGTCTTTTTCGTTAAGACCATCAGGTTCTAAAGTGTGGAGTTGGTGGATCCAAAAGTTTTCTCTTCTCCTTCTCGCCGTGGTGTCCCATTCGGTGTTGACTTCTATAATTTGGAAAGTGACATTATCAAAAGGATGTTTCGTTGAACGAAGATGTCTTGTGAGAGGACAGTTTTTGTTGGTTTTGTACGATGAACGATGGTTATTGAGCCGAATATTAAATTTGTCCATTGTTTCTCCCACATACTGAATGCCACAAGTGTCACATGTTAATATATAAATTGAGTTCTCCGTTTTACAGTTGGAATTAGAGTAGATGGTATAATTTTGTTTAGTAACGGAGCTGATGAAAGAACTGCTTGTATTGGCAGCTTTACAACACAAACAATTCCTTCGACCACATTGTTTGTAGCAACCGGGCGATGGATTAGGCTGCTTGGTTAATACAGATGTCACTAATTTGTCACGGATGTTCCCGTGGTATCCCATGCAGCCAGGCATTGCGAATCAAGAGAATATGCTCTACTGAAAATACGAAAAATGCTAGACTTGGACAACTTCGTAAACATCTAGTTGTTCGAGGATACAATAACAACATTATTGATAGCGCTTTCGAAAGAGCAAACAAAACTAGTCGCCAAGAACTTCTTGAGTACAAAGATAAGAATAATGCAGCTAACAGAACACCCCTTGTACTCACTTACCATCCTGATTTTAAAAATGTGTCATCCATTGTTCAGAAGCATTGGAAAATTATAGAAAATGATTTAAATCTAAAAAAAGTATTTTCTTCACCACCAGTCATGGCCTTCAGAAGACCTAAAAACATCCGTGACAAATTAGTGACATCTGTATTAACCAAGCAGCCTAATCCATCGCCCGGTTGCTACAAACAATGTGGTCGAAGGAATTGTTTGTGTTGTAAAGCTGCCAATACAAGCAGTTCTTTCATCAGCTCCGTTACTAAACAAAATTATACCATCTACTCTAATTCCAACTGTAAAACGGAGAACTCAATTTATATATTAACATGTGACACTTGTGGCATTCAGTATGTGGGAGAAACAATGGACAAATTTAATATTCGGCTCAATAACCATCGTTCATCGTACAAAACCAACAAAAACTGTCCTCTCACAAGACATCTTCGTTCAACGAAACATCCTTTTAATAATGTCACTTTCCAAATTATAGAAGTCAACACCGAATGGGACACCACGGCGAAAAGGAGAAGAGAAAACTTTTGGATCCACCAACTCCACACTTTAGAACCTGATGGTCTTAACGAAAAAGACGAAAAAAGATACAGGAAAGATAAAGAATAATTTAAAACAAAGCATCGTCCTTTTTATCCCGTAATATTGGCCAATGGACGTTGCTAACTTCATCTACCAATTATGTATTTTTAAGGTAGCTAAATCCAAGTGCAACATGTACATTGAGCTGCAAAATTTTCTTATTTTCAAAGCAGCTAAATGCAAGAGTCCATATACATTGAGCTGCAAAATTTTCTTATTTTGAAGGCAGTTCAGTGCAACACAGACGTTGAGCTGCAAAAGTTTCTTATCATCTACATCCGATTTCACCTGGATAGATGCATGCTTGATAAAGCTAGTTGGTCTAGCGAAATATTGCGTTTATTTTCATCATTTTGTAAATATTTTAAACATTCTTATATTTACATACTAAATAGTGTGTTAAAATTACATTGTTAGGCAATCTATATGTATATATATATATATCAGTCTAAAGATTTGCACAACGGTACTGATATAAGGTGTTATTAAACGAAAATGTTGTTATAAAATCGTGTTGACAAATATTTCGGCTCAACAAATGGCCTTCTTCTTGTGTCACAAGTTTTAACAGTACCGTGCAACGGTACTGATATAAGGTGTTATTAAACGAAAATGTTGTTATAAAATCGTGTTGACAAATATTTCGGCTCAACAAATGGCCTTCTTCTTGTGTCACAAGTTTTAACAGTATTGTTAAAACTTGTGACACAAGAAGAAGGCCATTTGTTGTTAAAACTTGTGACACAAGAAGAAGGCCATTTGTTGAGCCGAAATATTTGTCAACACGATTTTATAACAACATTTTCGTTTAATAACACCTTATATCATACTGTTAAAACTTGTGACACAAGAAGAAGGCCATTTGTTGAGCCGAAATATTTGTCAACACGATTTTATAACAACATTTTCGTTTAATAACACCTTATATCAGTACCGTTGTGCAAATCTAGTACCGTTGTGCAAATCTTTAGACTGATATAATTTTTTCCTTATCTGCATAGTATCGCCTATTCTAGACGATCCGGTACATAGTAAATTTGCTGGTTGGTCCTTTTTATAGACTTTTATATATATATATATATATATTATATGTTATTTAGGTCTCAGACAGGGTATATACTGTGACATTCCCGGCTTAGAGTTTATATCCCCTGAGCCGAAGGCGAAGGGGATATAAGCCCTAAGCCGGGAATGTCACAGTATATACCCTTTCTGAGACCTGAATTACACATATATTACGGATTACCCCTGACTTAATGTTATTTTCCAGTGCAGGTATTTGTTGACAACACATATATATTGAAAAACCCAACTTGATATGTTCGGCATACGTGAAGGATTTTCTAATTTGCTGTGAACATAATTTTATCGTGTATGTAATAATTTATAATAACACTTTTAACATTAAATTTAAGTATTAAAAGTGTAAATTGCGTGATTTTGTATCAAACATGTATTATTGACTGAAGCACGTCATTATTTTCCCTCTGTGAGCCTCTGACAGTCTGATAGCTTTTGACTACGTCACATAGTAACCGGTGTTATGATGACGTTTTTGAGGTTCCAATTCGGGATAAAAACGTCGTATATACCCCGGCAGTTTCCTGAATATATACTGACATCTCTGTGTTGTTATCCAATCACAAACCTCGACACATTTGTAATCCGTAATATATTTAGACAATATACGTATAGTGTCTTGAAATATGAAATTTATTTGTATGAGGCTTAGAAACGGGAAAATGCGAGGTTCTCCCGAACATTTTCCCCGTTTCGTGCCGAATACAAATAAATTTCATATTTCAAGACACTATACGTATATTGTTTTTATACTGAAATCGATAAAAAAAAATAAAAAAATAATAAAAATATGAAACAAATATTATTAAAAAAAAGTGTTTGGAATTTCCCCCTTGGGGTACCATTTTGGGGTATTTCCCTATGAGCGTAGTATAGGCGGTAAGCATTGACAATTTAAGGAATTAGAAAGGGAAAATGAATTTAATTAATAACATTTGATAAACATGGCATATAAATTACCAATTTGAAGACATAACAGGTTTAAATTCATAAAAGTTTGACCATTGTTACTACACGTTGTCATGGTTGTGACGTGACGGCGTTGTAAGTAGGCGGGGCTTATAGGTGAGTTGAGGTCATTGACGTATATAGCTAACGTTTATACGTATAGCTTTATCAGTATAGTAAAATAGCTGATTGCAGTATAAATATATATATATATATATAACACACGGCCAGCGAAAGCTCTTTTTTTGAGAGCCCAGGTGGTCGTGTGGTCTAGCGGGACGGCTGCAGTGCAGGCGATTTGGTGTCACGATATCACAGTAGCATGGGTTCGAATCCCGGCGAGGGAAGAACCAAAATTTGCGAAAGCAAATTTACAGATCTAACATTGTTGGGTTGATGTTTAGACGAGTTGTATATACATTATGTACACAGCCATGTATCACCATCATTGATGGCGATCCGATGGATACATCTGTTGTAGGGTTGTCACTGACTCAGACGTACTTATAAATATAATTATTTTCTGTGACTGTATCTTACATTAATTTGTAGGATCCTTTACTATAGATAATTTAGCTGATCTGTAACAATAACATCTTCATGCCTTATATATCATGTACTGCAGTACGCCGCTAGATTAAAACTGACGTGGAAAGGTAACACACGGCCAGCGAAAGCTCTTTTTTTGAGAGCCCAGGTGGTCGTGTGGTCTAGCGGGACGGCTGCAGTGCAGGCGATTTGGTGTCACGAAATCACAGTAGCATGGGTTCGAATCCCGGCGAGGGAAGAACCAAAATTTGCGAAAGCAAATTTACAGATCTAACATTGTTGGGTTGATGTTTAGACGAGTTGTATATATATATATATATATATATATATATATATATATATATATACGAGTCTAAATTGAAAACTACGTTCAAACCTATGATTGCGTTGGATAAAAACCGCAATTTTTATACGTGTGCATGTAAAACAAATTTCGTTGTAGAAGGGTCTAAAAACAGCACAAACAACATTTTCCAAAAGACCAAAAAAGTGAAAAAGTATATTTAAACAAAACGCATTTAACTAACAGGTCGAACAACTGATGTTCTTTAACCCTGCTGACTGCCATTTGGGATTGCCAAATAAAATTGATCACAAGATGTAACAAAATGGATCTCAATATAAATTTAATACTAAATAGAAATTATTTTTACTTGTGGCCACGATGTTATGCCACAAACATAAGGTGTCAATATTTTTTTAGTACACCAGATCCGGATTTCGACAATAAATGTCTCTTCAGTGATGTTAGGGATCGAAACGGTATTTGGAAAGCCATATAAAAAGTACCCTGATATGTATATATAATTCTATATGTAGATTGCCTAACAATGTAATTTTAACACACTATTTAGTATGTAAATATAAGAATGTTTAAAATATTTACAAAATGATGAAAATAAACGCAATATTTCGCTAGACCAACTAGCTTTATCAAGCGTGCATCTATCCAGGTGAAATCGGATGTAGATGATAAGAAACTTTTGCAGCTCAACGTATGTGTTGCACTTAGCTGCCTTGAAAATAAGAAAATTTTGCAGCTCAATGTCTATGTTGCACTTGAATTTAGCTGCCTTGAAAATAAGAAAATTTTGCAGCTCAATGTATATGTTGCACTTGGATTTAGCTGCCTTAAAAATACATAATTGGTAGTTGAAGTAAGCAACGTCCATTGGCCAATATTACGGGATAAAAAGGACGATGCTTTGTTTTAAATTAATCTTTATCTTTTCTGTATCTTTTCTCGTCTTTTTCGTTAAGACCATCAGGTTCTAAAGTGTGGAGTTGGTGGATCCAAAAGTTTTCTCTTCTCCTTCTCGCCGTGGTGTCCCACTCGGTGTTGACTTCTATAATTTGGAAAGTAACATTATCAAAAGGATGTTTCGTTGAACGAAGATGTCTTGTGAGAGGACAGTTTTTGTTGGTTTTGTACGATGAACGATGGTTATTGAGCCGAATATTAGATTTGTCCATTGTTTCTCCCACATACTGAATGCCACAAGTGTCACATGTTAATATATAGAGTTCTCCGTTTTAGTGTCTATATATATATATATATATATATATCATGCCTTATATATCATGTACTGTAGTACGCCGCTAGATTAAAACTGACGTGGAAAGGTAACACATGGCCAGCGAAAGCTCTTTTTTGAGAGCCCAGGTGGTCGTGTGGTCTAGCGGGACGGCTGCAGTGCAGGCGATTTGGTGTCACGATATCACAGTAGCATGGGTTCGAATCCCGGCGAGGGAAGAACCAAAAATTTGCGAAAGCAAATTTACAGATCTAACATTGTTGGGTTGATGTTTAGACGAGTTGTATATATATATATATAACTCGTCTAAACATCACGTTGGGTTGATGTTTAGACGAGTTGTATATATATATATATATATATATATATATATATACAACTCGTAATATATATATTATATATATATATATACAACTCGTCTAAACATCAACCCAACAATGTTATATATATATATACAACTCGTCTAAACATCAACCCAACAATGTTAGAATATATATATATATACAACTCGTCTAAACATCAACCCAACAATGTTAGATCTGTAAATTTGCTTTCGCAAATTTTTGGTTCTTCCCTCGCCGGGATTCGAACCCATGCTACTGTGATACGCCTGCACTGCAGCCGTCCCGCTAGACCTTACGACCACCTGGGCTCTCATAGTGTATATATATATCTTTATTGACAAAAACTCCAACAGTATACATTGTTTAACCATGGAAGTATTATATTGACACTTCCATGGTTTAACAGAAGACATTTATGTAAGATATTTACATTTTTAGTAATTAGCACACACAGCTTTGTTGATTATCTTTATACATTAAATGTAAAGTATACGATATTTTGGCCGTGTTCACATTGACATAAACTCGGTGATGGGTTAGTGTAGTTCACACATAAACTAAACATAATTACGTTACCATTGATAAAACTCAATGTTTACATGTAGTTAAAATCATGTTTTGTCTACATGCAGTCGATAGTCGATGTAGGCCTTGTGTAGGTTAAGTGTACACAAAACTAGGCATTCGGAACGTTAATTTTCCCATGTATATTTAAAAAAGAAAAGATTTTTTTTATAAATGTGATACTTATAACACTTCCTTTCTTTACAGAAATTTTTGTCTAAACTTGTTTGTTATAAAACACTTTACGTAGCCTTATTAACCTCTTATCAAGACTCATCCATAATTCTTGCCGAACACATAATTCATTTGAAAAGGTCTTCCCGAATCTACTGGACGTACACACTGACAGAAATGTTTGCCACTGGTATTTACTCAAACAACGATTCACTCATAAATGCATTACTGAAAAAGAGTTAGGTTAATTGTTTGTTTGTGTAGTATCTCAGATCCGTTAAAATACAATTAGAAGTAAAAAAAAAAAAAATTACACCCTCCCTTTGCCAAATACTCCTTGGAGTCAAATGGTCGTTCCCCAACTGCTAGGAAAGTTGTTTGAAAAGTTGAATTCGGTTCTTTAATCCCAGCTCCTTTGTTCTAACAGGGGTGATCTGAGCCGGATCACCCCTACCAGATCACCCCAGTTTGAGTCTCTTTGTTATGCATGCTTTCCTTTATTCTGTAATATTTTGGCGGGAATGTCAAATCCACTATAAAACTTATAATTAATTATACGGAAAAGACTATCTATCAAAATTCAGGTAGAAAAAATCCAGTGTATATTCTGGGATTCGAACTCAAGACCTTAAGCATATCAAGCCACGACACATATCACTACACTAGGACGACTGGATACGACCCTACAGTAATTTAACATACTTAAAGGAAGCAAGATCTTTTTATAAGTGGGGCGAGTTGACAGACCTTTATTTAGTGGGGTTAAAACCTTTTTCGTTAATAAGTGAGTTGTCAGACTGACTGTTCAATTTGATTTTACACTTTTTCAAAAGTGGGGCGAGTCGGTAAACAAGAGTGGGGTGATTTTTTATAAAGTGGCGATATAGTGTAGGCCGATTGGCCAGTGGGGCGAGTTGACATTGTTTGATATCTACTCATCGTGTTCGGGGGTCATAAAGGGTATACATCATATAGTAATGTATAAAGTATATTATAATGGTTGTGTGGCGTTCTAAACTAGATTTTATGAATTGTAAATGGTTTTTCGTCTAATCTAAAACAGCTGGGATGTAAAATAGTTATCCCATTCGGACTTGGTGTGTCAGTGTTAGATCACCCTCTGGCCTCCGGCCATCGGGGTGATCTTACACTGACACACCGCGTCCTTATGGGATAACTATTAATTACATTAAACGTAATGAACATTTAAATGACATATAGTTTACAAGTGTGAACAAATCTTATGTACAGGTAGCTAAACAAGGTGTATAGATGTGAACAAATTTAATGTGAA
This sequence comes from Mytilus edulis, assembly GCF_963676685.1. Taxonomy (NCBI): domain Eukaryota; kingdom Metazoa; phylum Mollusca; class Bivalvia; order Mytilida; family Mytilidae; genus Mytilus; species Mytilus edulis. The sequence goes on from NC_092345.1 coordinate 12,288,886, forward strand.
ACTAGTGTACATTACATTAAACCAAATGTAAACATGTTTACTGTACACGCCGTTTGGTGTGAACACGGCCTTTGTCTCTTAACCACAGTTTAATTTTCCACAAAATAAAATGATCTAGTTTTTATGCCCAATTCCACCGACTATATCTCAAGCGACCCGTAGCTGTAGATGTTTTCAAAATCAATAGTAACGTGCACAATTTCTGGTGCATCCTTTCAGAACTTTTTATCAATCAATTGCATAAACATTTCTGCATGATAAACAATAAAACAAATGGTATCAAGGAAAGAAAGAAACTAATGACCAAAACCGAAAAAAAAACTAGGCTAAAAATAAAATAGATATATGATGAAAAAGAAATTGTTTGTTTTCTCCTTTACTACAGTTGTATATATATATATATGTTACAGTAAATAGGTGAAATTAGGAATTACATGTAATTACTAAAATTTAGGAATTACAGGTAATTCCCGATGCACTTAGTTAATACAAGTAATTCCTTAAACGGCCCAGTTATTACCAGTAATTACTAATTTTAAAATGAATTATTACAACTATTTACTGACTGTTATAACAATGTTGTATTATGGTCAGATGATCAAAAGTTATATGGTAATACTAACTAGAAGATCAGTTAGTACGTTTAAAATATTGAATAGTTGATTTGTATTAAAAATATCTTGAATAAATATGGACTTTCAAATATTTGGTTAAATCAGAGTAACTTTAGTTTTAATCCAAAATGGTTAAAGATGAGCATTAAACAGAGAATTTTTTACCAATTTCAGCAGACATGGAAATCAGAAATGGAAAATTCTCCCAAAGCATTATGTTTTAACTTTTTTTTAAATTTAGAATATTTAGACTTATAAAGATAAGATAACGTTATGTAGGTTAAGAACTGGAATGAACTGTTATGTGCATTAGCTTCCAGATATAAAAAAAATATATATATTTTTATGCCCCACCTACGATAGTAGAGGGGCATTATATTTTCTGGTCTGTGCCTCCGTTCGTTCGTACGTTCGTTCGTCCGACTTCAGGTTAAAGTTTTTGGTCAAGGTAGTTTTTGATGAAGTTGAAGTCCAATCCACTTGAAACTTAGTACACATGTTCCCCCTGATATGATCTTTCTAATTTTAATGCCAAATTATATTTTTGACCCCAATTTCATGGTCAACTGAACATAGAAAATGAAAGAGCGAAGTTCAGGTTAAAGTTTTTGGTCAAGGTAGTTTTTGATGAAGTTAGAGTCACAACTACTTGAAACTTAGTACACATGTTCCCTATGATATAATCTTTCTAATTTTAATTCCAAATTAAAGTTTTGATCCCAATTTCACGGTCCACTGAACATGGAAAATTATAGTGCGAGTGGGGCATCCGTGTACTATGGACACATTCTTGTTTTATAGTTAAATCATTAATAAAAATGATATAGTGAAATTATAATTCACTGTTAGCAGCCAATCTGGTTCTATTTTGTTAAATTAGCTGCGAAACAAGGTTGATGAGTTGTGCACTTGGTAGTGAATATTTGGACCTCATTGAATACGTATTCATGTGACCTTCAATTCAACCCCTAGCTGGAGATGGTTTATCGACGTATTAAGCTATTACAATTGTAAGAGTTTTGCAGAACAAATAGTCTCGCCTACTTTTGTTGTTAATCGCAGGCTCAACAAAAATGAGGAAAAAATATTAAAATTTTCCTCTAGATACTATCTTTTGACTTAAGTACTATAAGAAGCTTCTGTCAAAATTGGGTAGAAATCCAGGATATTTGGAGAAAGTTATTTTAAAGTTTTAAACTACAGTACATGATTGAGATTTTAGTTTAACAAAATTATGAAAATCAATTTTGGATTGATATCATTGTCTTGCATATATAAATGCATATAGTGACGTAGTTACAAGACCTATAAAACAACCATTTTCCAGATTCAATTCACAAACACTAAAGAGTATGCACTTTTGATGTGCCTTATATTCCTACATCCTTAAGTAAGCTCCCTTCAAATCCCTACCCTTTACTTTCTTATTTGGTATCTTGAATTATGTTTTTCATTTTAAAACAAAAACATCAAGTTAGTAAATAGCTGTAAAAATGACAAAAAAAATCAGTAATTACCAGTAATCCCTGAAACAACTAGTAAATACATGTATTTACTAAATTGGCTAGTAATTACAGGTATTTACTGAAATGTTTAGTAATTACGTGTAATTCCTAATTTCACCTATTTACTGTAACATATATATAAGTACTTTGCGTCGGAACTAAACACATTTATTCTAAAAACAGTTGTTGGCATGACACGGGTTATGTTCTTCTCATATATGTTATGATGGTATGATACTAAACCCCTAACGGGAAGGATTGTGCCTGATGTACATATGATGAAATCATAATCTTTCAGTCAGTTTAATTGAAGTCTGGAGCTGGCATGTCAGTTAACTGCTAGTAGTCTGTTGTTATTTATGTATTATTGTCATTTTGTTTATTTTCTTTGGTTACATCTTCTGACATCAGACTCGGACTTCTCTTGAACTGAATTTTAATCTGCGTATTGTTATGCGTTTACTTTTCTACATTGGTTAGAGGTATAGGGGGAGGGTTGAGATCTCACAAACATGTTTAACCCCGCCGCATTTTTGCGCCTGTCCCAAGTCAGGAGCCTCTGGCCTTTGTTAGTCTTGTATTATTTTAATTTTAGTTTCTTGTGTACAATTTGGAAATTAGTATTGCGTTCATTATCACTGAACTAGTATATATTTGTTTAGGGGCCAGCTGAAGGACGCCTCCGGGTGCGGGAATTTCTCGCTACATTGAAGACCTGCTGGTGACCTTCTGCTGTTGTTTTTTATTTGGTCGGGTTGTTGTCTCTTTGACACATTCCCCATTTCCATTCTCAATTTTATATAAGTACGTCTGAGCCAGTGACAACTCTACAACATATATTGATCCATCGGATCACCAGCAGTGATGGTGATACATGGCTGCATACATTATGTATATACAACTCGTCTAAACATCAACCCAACAATGTTAGATCTGTAAATTTGCTTTTGCAAATTTTTTGTTCTTCCCTCGCCGGGATTCGAACCCATGCTACTGAGATATCGTTACACCAAAACCTTATATATATATATAAGAAGATTGTTATTGTTATTTGTAACTTACAAATGGAATATACCTTAAATAAATACATACTCTATCTCTACTTTTAAAGTTGTTATCGATATGAATAGCCGACACATTAATATATAAATCGAAAAAAAAAAAATCAAATATAAAAGTGTTATATTGATGTTAGAGCGCACTGAGTAAGAGACATACTTATTTGTTTTATGTCCTTTTATTAGTTGGCTGTACCTAGTGTAGTTTAAATACCTGCATGTTGAATGGTCGTTCGATTTTAACAACATGTATAGTAGGCATGGAGTATCGTTAAATTGTTCTAAAAATATGAAGAAATAGAATAAAACATAAGTTGTTGAATTTTTCACGGAAGTTAAGTTCAGAATTGTTGTAATTTATGTATATATATTCTTCATTACAAAAACTTGTTTCTTTTGTGGGTAGGTTCAATCTCGTATTTCTATGCGGACTTAGAATTCAATTTGTGGTATTATATAGAAAATTTGTAAACATCTACAAGAAACATAATCAATAGTAACTTTCGCCTATAAACAAAAAATGAAGGTGATAAAACTGTCAAAAGAGTGCAATTTGAGTACAATCACGTCAGTAAGATTGAAAAAGTCCCGCTATGACAAAATAAAAGTATTACAAAAATACTGAACGCCAAGGCAAAATCAAAAAGTCGAATTCTATAAAAACTTACTAAACCAAACATTTTCATGCAATCAACGGATCAAGTGAAAAGTAACTGCCAAATTCTTGACTTGGTACAGATATTTTCCGAAGCAAAGTGAAACAATCTATAAGACAAAAACCAGCGGCCAGGTTTATTCTAAAACAAATAACGGAAACAAATGACAGACAGCAATAAAAACAACATTACATTACTTGCTTTTGACTTGAGACAGACACATTAAGAATGAATACATTTTATTTGATATAGCAAAAGTTAAGACATTAAAAAAAAAAACCCGGAAGTTAAATACCAAAAGCACTCGAATTCACGAGTAAGGTAAAGAATATAAAGTAACGAACTTGGATAGATGTCTTTACACTAAATCCATTGGATGTTGGATGTGTACGGATTGATAGTTTAGTCTTAAATGCATGATTTTTATTAGTTGTTAGTGGCTTTGAACTAGCTGTCAGATAACTGCGAGTACTCTCAGATCTGTTCATTGTGTCTTTTTGTGTCGGGATGTATAAGTACCCGGCCACGTCCACTTATATTTTTGTCCATCTGATGAGTTAAGCCTTTTTCAACTGATTTTTATAGTTCGTTCTTATGTTGTACTGTTATACCACTGTCCCAGGTTAGAGGGAGGGTTGGGATCCCGCTAACATGTTTAACCCCGCCACATTATTTATGTATGTGCCTGTCCCAAGTCAGGAGCCTGTATATTCAGTGGTTGTCGTTTGTTTATGTGTTACATATTTGTTTTTCGTTCATTTTTTTTACATAAATAAAGGCCGTTAGTTTTCTCGTTTGAATTGTTTTACATTGTCTTATCGGGGCCTTTTATAGCTGACTATGCGGTATGGGCTTTGCTCATTGTTGAAGGCCGTATGGTGACCTATAGTTGTTAATGTCTGTGTCATTTTGGTCTTTTGTGGATAGTTGTCTCTTTGGCAATCATACCACATCTTCTTTTTTTATATTGAAGTATATTCTTATTGACTCCTTGATATAAAAAACGAAGATGTGGTATGATTGCCAATGAGACAACTCTCCACAAGAGACCAAAATAACACAGTAATTAACAGTTATAGGTCACCGTACGGCCTTCAATAATGAGCAAAGCCCATACCGCATAGTAAGCTATAAAGACCCCGAAATAACAATGTAAAACAATTCAAACGATTCAAACAATTCAAAAATTTAAGTCAGTCAACAGAGTTGCACAATTACAGATGCAGTTGAGCTTGGCTTAGTTACAATAGTAACGTGCACAATTTCTGGTGCATCCTTTCAGAACTTTTTATCAATCAATTGCATAAACATTTCTGCATGATAAACAATAAAACAAATGGTATCAAGGAAAGAAAGAAACTAATGACCAAAACCGAAAAAAAAACTAGGCTAAAAATAAAATAGATATATGATGAAAAAGAAATTGTTTGTTTTCTCCTTTAATACAGTTGTATATATATATATATATAAGTACGTCTGAGCCAGTGACAACTCTACAACATATTGATCCATCGGATCACCAGCAGTGATGGTGATACATGGCTGCGTACATTATGTATATACAACTCGTCTAAACATCAACCCAACAATGTTAGATCTGTAAATTTGCTTTTGCAAATTTTTTGTTCTTCCCTCGCCGGGATTCGAACCCATGCTACTGAGATATCGTTACACCAAAACCTTATATATATATATAAGAAGATTGTTATTGTTATTTGTAACTTACAAATGGAATATACCTTAAATAAATACATACTCTATCTCTACTTTTAAAGTTGTTATCGATATGAATAGCCGACACATTAATATATAAATCGAAAAAAAAATCAAATATAAAAGTGTTATATTGATGTTAGAGCGCATTGAGTAAGAGACATACTTATTTGTTTTATGTCCTTTTATTAGTTGGCTGTACCTAGTGTAGTTTAAATACCTGCATGTTGAATGGTCGTTCGATTTTAACAACATGTATAGTAGGCATGGAGTATCGTTAAATTGTTCTAAAAATATGAAGAAATAGAATAAAACATAAGTTGTTGAATTTTTCACGGAAGTTAAGTTCAGAATTGTTGTAATTTATGTATATATATTCTTCATTACAAAAACTTGTTTCTTTTGTGGGTAGGTTCAATCTCGTATTTCTATGCGGACTTAGAATTCAATTTGTGGTATTATATAGAAAATTTGTAAACATCTACAAGAAACATAATCAATAGTAACTTTCGCCTATAAACAAAAAATGAAGGTGATAAAACTGTCAAAAGAGTGCAATTTGAGTACAATCACGTCAGTAAGATTGAAAAAGTCCCGCTATGACAAAATAAAAGTATTACAAAAATACTGAACGCCAAGGCAAAATCAAAAAGTCGAATTCTATAAAAACTTACTACACCAAACATTTTCATGCAATCAACGGATCAAGTGAAAAGTAACTGCCAAATTCTTGACTTGGTACAGATATTTTCCGAAGCAAAGTGAAACAATCTATAAGACAAAAACCAGCGGCCAGGTTTATTCTAAAACAAATAACGGAAACAAATGACAGACAGCAATAAAAACAACATTACATTACTTGCTTTTGACTTGAGACAGACACATTAAGAATGAATACATTTTATTTGATATAGCAAAAGTTAAGACATTAAAAGAAAAAAACGGAAGTTAAATACCAAAAGCACTCGAATTCACGAGTAAGGTAAAGAATATAAAGTAACGAACTTGGATAGATGTCTTTACACTAAATCCATTGGATGTTGGATGTGTACGGATTGATAGTTTAGTCTTAAATGCATGATTTTTTATTAGTTGTTAGTGGCTTTGAACTAGCTGTCAGATAACTGCGAGTACTCTCAGATCTGTTCATTGTGTCTTTTTGTGTCGGGATGTATAAGTACCCGGCCACGTCCACTTATATTTTTGTCCATCTGATGAGTTAAGCCTTTTTCAACTGATTTTTATAGTTCGTTCTTATGTTGTACTGTTATACCACTGTCCCAGGTTAGAGGGAGGGTTGGGATCCCGCTAACATGTTTAACCCCGCCACATTATTTATGTATGTGCCTGTCCCAAGTCAGGAGCCTGTATATTCAGTGGTTGTCGTTTGTTTATGTGTTACATATTTGTTTTTCGTTCATTTTTTTACATAAATAAAGGCCGTTAGTTTTCTCGTTTGAATTGTTTTACATTGTCTTATCGGGGCCTTTTATAGCTGACTATGCGGTATAGGCTTTGCTCATTGTTGAAGGCCGTATGGTGACCTATAGTTGTTAATGTCTGTGTCATTTTGGTCTTTTGTGGATAGTTGTCTCTTTGGCAATCATACCACATCTTCTTTTTTTATATTGAAGTATATTCTTATTGACTCCTTGATATAAAAAACGAAGATGTGGTATGATTGCCAATGAAACAACTCTCCACAAGAGACCAAAATAATACTATATTAACAATTATAGGTCACCGTACGGCCTTCAATAATGAGCAAAGCCCATACCGCATAGTAAGCTATAAAGACCCCGAAATAACAATGTAAAACAATTCAAACGATTCAAACAATTCAAAAATTTAAGTCAGTCAACAGAGTTGCACAATTGCAGATGCAGTTGAGCTTGGCTTAGTTACAAAACTAACTGACTAGGTTTTAGTAGTAGTTCACACATAGTCAATTTGAATTCAAAAAAATATCAAATTTAAGCAAAACGTATCTAACAATTCAAAACTGACATTACCACACCAATGAAAATTCTGTACCTTGCAGAATCAAGGAGCGTGAACTACTATGCCTGTGACACACCCGGGTAAGAACCAACCATCAGCAGTGAAAATTATCCAGTTGTTAAGTGTTTCACTGGCAAATACCATATATTAAAAACTCATAAAAAATACCAGGCTTTTAATTTTGGTACATCAGACGCGTATTTTGACTACATAAGACTCAACAGAGGCTCTAGATTCAAAGCAGTTGGAAGGCTAAATCATTTACAAAGTTGAAGACATGAAAATCTCAAACGGTTTTGCCAAAAGAGTAAATTGTAAACTATGCATGGGAGTAGAAAATAAAATCAACCGTATTTCCAACATGTAAGAAAAGTAAATTACACAAAACGAGAACATCAAATACATTTTATGTCAACACAAAAATGCTGACTACAGGGGTTGTAATACCATTAAGGACAAACATTCCACTAGCATAGCCATATACGCACTAGCTGTATAAACTTATCAGCTATACCAGGCTTTACTTTGGTAAGACTTATGCGCGTTTCGTCTATATAAGTCATATCAGTGACGCTCGAATTGAGAATAGTTAAAGGTCTAAGAGTAAAAGTTGAAGAGCATTGTAAACCGAAAAGTTGTGCAAAATACGAATAAGGTAATTTATAACCAGGTTTAATCCAACATTTCCAACATGAGACAAAGCCTGTACCAAGTCAGGAACATGACGGGTTTTTTTCCATTCGTTTGATGTGTTTGAGCTTTTGATTTTGCCATTTGATTATGAATTTCATATAGAAATTGACTTTGAGGGACGGTTTAAAACAAAACTTTACTACAAAAGAGATGATTTTAGCTTCCCAATTGTGACCTTTTCATTTTTAAACCAAGAGTTCCAAATGATGAAGTTAAAATCATTTTTTACTTATTGTGTCTGTTTGTTTTGTTCACACATCGTTGTCAATATAATGAAATTTGATGTAACTGTCATACAATTAGTAAATGAGGGGTCGGTAGTGGCAGTCGGGGGTAGGGACGCAAAAGATATGGAACAGAGAGAGGAATCGGTAAGGAGTAGAGAAAAGATGTAGAGTTAAGGATAGGAAATCGATGCAGATGTTCTTTGGCTGATTTTCTTCTTACGATAATGAAAAGATAACAGGTAGTATGGTATAAAAGTTCGAATGAGGGATCCCTGTTAATCCCCTCAGACAATGCTCCGAATATATCATAGTTTTGAATGGATTTTTCGCAGCTGCCAAATTAGTTTAAAGTTCACCGTTCCTTAATCTGTGGATGACGTGACTATTTTTGTTCTATATAAACAAACTGTTATGTAATATACAATCTTATGTGTAATTTCTGGTGAACGTAATTTCATAAAGTTCGATTGTTAAAGGATGAAGTTGTTTTGCGCTGTATTACTCCTACAAACATTGTCTTTATTATGGGGTAATCATTTTCACTATATGGGTACTCCAAGTGAAGTCCAATTACATTCTACATATTGTAGAAATATAGCACCTAGTGGTGTGGATATCAGCGATGATTGTGCAACAGCAATTGATTGTAGGGAGACTGCTCGTGTATATTCCTGTCGACATTCGAATTTACAGCTGTCAGCTGGTTCTTCGTGTGTAAATACCACAAGCTCTGAATGTACTAGGAAGTTACAAGGTAAGTTTAACAGTGTACTTTAAACGTGTTAAAAAAGGTGTACTTAAAATGTGTACTCAACACTTGTTAAAAAAAACCTGCTAGCTCTGAATGTTCGTGAAAATTACATTAAAAGTTTTATAGGGGCACTATAGCTGTCAAATATATGTTCAACAATTTGACTCAAATTCCCATATTTGATTCATAACAGTGTAAAACATTTAACCAAAAAATAAAAAGTCAAAAATAAACAATTTAAAGGACATGCACTCGATAATGTGTAGCTTCGATTCGTGTGTATTATATTTAATGAAAATTAAACACAAAAGATAAAAGAGATCCATGCCCAAGCCTCCGTTGAAGAATAGCTGCAAGTTGGGTTTTTTCCGGATAGACATATATATATTGTATTGCCTTTTTTCAAGCGAATAGAACATTTATTGTTTTTAAGATGTAAAATTTAAAAAACATTTAAACAAATCTTTTAAATTATTCCTCAGTTCAAATAAAATAAACCAGTGAAAAAAATCGTTCACTTATATTGATAAGTTAATTGTTGATTGTGTAATGTACCTTGGGAACTGTTTTAAGAGGGGGTGGACCTTTATCGGGACTCCGGGATTTGGTGTTTTTAAGCTAGGGATTTCGTGATTGATCCTTTCGGGATTCTTTTATCGAATTTTGGGATGTCGGGATTTGAATTTCTTTAAATTCCGGACCTCGGGATCTCATTTTTTTAAGCCAAGGATTTCGGGATCAGAACCCCTCCGACCCCCGTATTTTAAGCAATCTCCTTTCACAAAGCAAGTTCTACGGTTAACTAAATAAACATCAATAACACCAGGCAGATCCATTATAGATGTCATATCCGCGATAATCAAACAGCCTCCATCCACAACAAAAGATGGTAGAGAAACAGTTTTACCTGAAAATTCGAATGAGGGTCACTAGAATAATGAGAAAAGAAAGACATAGGGACAAACAATATATATTTATCTAAATAAAAAAAAAATCCAATATTGCCGGATAATGCATATATTATTTAATATTCACAAGAACTTTCATGTTTTACAACAATCTTCAGGTGAAAGGCAACTACGTTACGTCATAAAACAATTACAAAAGGGAGATAAACGTTCTAAACTAAAAAGTAAAATCACAAAAATACTGAACTTAAAGGAAAATCCAATCGGAAAGTCCTTAATCACATGGCAAAATCAAATAACAAAACACATCAAAAACGAATGGACAAGAACTGTCATATTCCTGACTTGGTACAGGCATTTTCAAATGTAGAAAATGGTGGATTAAACCTGGTTTTATAGCGCTAACCCTCTCATTTAGATGACAGTCTCATCAAATTCCGTTATATTTACAATGATAGAATATGGAAAGCCAATTGTAACGCTATTGAAAGCCTAATGCGCATTTAATTTGGCTTGAATTTGGTATTAAAATATTGTTTCTTTTTGGGTCTTCTAATGTCACATTCTACATTAATTTTAAAGAACGCTAAGAGGGATTTTCCTATATTGCAGCTGTCGGATGTGTTGTCGATGAATGCGTAGTCTTTTCACTAAACTTTTACCGGTATGTCCGATGTAAATTTCTTTGCAGCCGCAGCATTCGATGCAGTAAATTAAATTTTAACTTTTACACGTAATGTTGGTATTGGCATATATCGTTTGTCCGCATTTTGTCTTAAGTTGCTTCCGATTCATATGTAATCACATGTACCACAACGAGAATCTGTGCATTTCGATACCTTTAATTGTTTTTCCTTTCGGTTGGGTCGACCTTGGCACTGATCAATAGACGATTTAAGTGTTTAGTTTGCCGTTTGTCTAGTACCAACGTTTCTTGATTTATAAGGGTATATACTTTTGAATCTTGTCTAAGAATTGTTTAATTTCTCTTCGCTACAGAAAATATATCCTGGTTACGAGGATTGTGTGTGACAACAAACCGTATCTTATCATTTTCGGTAGATTTTTTAACTGTTGCCCGTAGTTGTTCAATGAGATTTTTTTTAGCCATTTCAATACCTCTTTTGATTAGGCTTAAAGGATATTTTTGTGCAACAAGAAATACTTCGAGTTCTTGCAATCGTTCATCCCTTAATACTTTATTCTCAACTACTGTGCATATTTTCCTGGCTAGACAGTAGGGATTTTTCTTTTTGTATGTGCTGGGTGGCAAGAATGGAAGTTTGAATATTGGTGTGTGACAGTGTTTTAATAATAAATATCCGTTTTAAGATCAGTGCCTTCTTTAATAATCATTATATCCAGGAATGATAGTCTGTGAGAATTTACTTCCATGGTGAACTTTATAGATGTATGGAGACTGTTTAGAATATCAGAAAACATTTTACGCTCTTCATCGGATTTTGTACAAATGATACAGCAGTCGTCAAAATATCTTTTCCAGGAGGTTTCAAATTGCCTGGCCATTTCTATACCAAATTTATTCTCAATGTCCTGATACAATTTCTGTTCTAAAAAACTAATTACTAGTGTAGCATAAGTTGGGGCAAATATTTTACCCATAGCAGTTCCTCTCGTTTATGTTTAATTTTTCCCATCAAAATAAAATATATTGTTTTCCAAAATTTATTGAAATCGATGGTAAAACGACTGGATATTGCTTCTCTGTGTTTTTCTATCCAATATTTAAGAGCTGCAATACCAAAATCATGAGGTATATTTGGATACAAACTTGTTACATCGAAACTTACAAGGCTGGTATTCTCCATGTAGTCTTTGGTTAGATGTGATAAAAAATCAATGTCATCTCGAATGTAACTTGATACACTGTGTATCATCGCCACCGGAAATTTGGTACTAACGAAACGGAGAGAAATAAAAAGTAAACAAGATATTAATTCATTCAATTTAAAGCTTTTCTACTGATTTGACGAGGTTACCGCTTAAGAAATGATTTTCTGAAAAACTTGCCACTTAGTACCGGAAAATTATGAGTTCGATCGTCCTCTGTCGTCCCATTGGCAAGATATTCAACTGGGTTTCATTATTTTTCCAGACACATTTTTAGATTATTATAGTGTGGCATCATATTTACTGAAATTTGTTTTTTTTTAAGAATATAGACCATAAAAAATAAAGTCTAGGGTACGGCAACTTGCACGTGTTAAAGCATTCACTGTATGGCAACTTGCTAATTTCAAAATATTTATTTACCGTCCTTTTAAAGAAAACAAAGTATTATGTTCAAATATCTGACTATATTTCTGTAAAAACAATTCGGTTGACAGCGTTTTTAAAAGATGTATACACAATATAAGGCTTGAACACAGTCCTTTTACATCTTTTACATACAATATGAATACGGCATATACAAAAGCTGGCAAATGTTGTAACTTTCGGAAAAGCATGTCACTGTTTAAGGGCATACGATACAGTTTTAATCCCATATTTACAGTTTGATGAAAAATTTCATATAGGCTATTTTTTGCCTGATTAAATCAAATATATAATAAAAAATATACCTTCATGTGCTACTTTTTGAGTTAAATGAGGTCGACATTTTGTATATTTGCTCAAATTTGGTATTTGTGGCCGTATTTTCCCTTTCGATAGAAAGTTATAACTTTTTTTGTTTTAAAAGATAAACACAGATTGTTTTTTGTTAAATAATTTGTAATTTCTGTATTTTAAAATGTATGCATTTTTTATTCAGAAATAACTCATATTTATCAACTGGTCATGAATTGAGAAAAAAAAGTATTTTTTTGCTTTACATTTATCAAAATTAAAAAAATTGCACTATTTACAGTTTTATAAAATTTGGTCCACATAATCTCCCTGCAAAATGAAACAAAATGTCGTTTTAAAAAATAGGGGTCCATGCACTCGTTTTCAAATTAAATCAGTTTGAATGATCAAAATCAGTCGAAAAATGCATCTTTTCCCGATATATATGTCATAGTTTGACGTCGCGAAATAACAGTTATAGGGGAGGTAATGACGTTAGGCCCCTGACGTTATATGTGATTGTGTCTGTCCCTTGCCAGGAACATGTAATATAACGGCTGTCGTAGGTTGCTGTTTGACATTTGTTTATGATTTTGTCATAAATTAGACAATTTTTATTCGGTATGGGTTTTGTTCATTGTTAAGTGTATAGTGACCAATAGTTGGTCAAATTCATTTCATCTGGACTTTGTTGGATAATCGTCTCTTTGGAAATCATTCCACGTCTCCTTATTTTAGAGGCAGATACAGCCAATATATAGTTTAAAGAACATAATTGAATTTTGTAAAAAAAAGAGCTCAACTTCTTTTCTATGATGTAATAAACAAGCTCGTTAGCTAATACTAATTAATTTAAAAAAAATATTAACCATAAATTAATCATTTTTGGAAAGAATGAAAGAAGAATCCGATACAAGGGATACAAATCCGTCTATGGCTACGGCATAAACTATTTATATATACTTTCTACTTGAGAATAAAGATGACCTTGTAGGAAGTTTTTTTGCTTGTCGGCATTTTAATGTTATATACTTATATAGTTCACTTGGAAACTCAACATATACCCTCACGAAACTTACCAAAAAGGAAATCCTGGATAATCATAGGTTTGTCCTATGTTCCTTTGAAATTTCAACAAAGAACTTGATCTTCCATCACTGTATTGGATACCTAAACTACATAAGTGCCCTTATAAACAACGGTATATTGCTAGGTCTTCCAGGTGCTTCACGAAACCTCTTTCTAAATTCTTAACATCTATTTTATCAGCAATCAAAGACGGGCTTCAAAGTTATTGTGAAACTGCCTATTCTAGAGGTGGCGTGCATCAGATGTTGATACTTAAAATTCCAAAGATCTTTTAGAGTACATACAATCTAACTCTCTTTCATCTTGTTATAGCACTAAAACATTTGACTTTTCTACACTTTACACAAGCATTCCACATTCCAAACTAAAAGACAAATTGAAAGAGTTGGTATTGCTTGGTTTTCTTTATTGTTATGAGGCTGACCTAATACATGAACTTCTTAGGAAGAACGATAAGAAGTTAGCAATATCCTTTAACTCTACCTTCCGCTATATAGATGATGTTCTTTCGCTAAATAATTCAAAATTTGGTAACTATATTGAACGCATCTATCCCATCGAACAAGTCAGAGATAAAGGATACTACAGATACAGTTAAGTTGGCCTCATATCTTGACTTACATCTAGAAATTGACAATGAGAGTCGGTTAAAAACAAAACTTTACGACAAAAGAGATGATTTCAGCTTTTCAAATGTGAACTTTTCATTTCTAAGTAGCAACATTCCAGCAGCACCTGCATACGGGGTATTTATCTCGCAATTGATACGATATTCCCGTGCTGGCATATCCTATCATGATTTTCTTGATAGAGGATTGCTGCTCACAAGGAAGCTATTAAACCAAGAGTTCCAAATGGTGAAGTTGAAATTGCCCCTTCGTAAATTTTACGGACGCCATCACGAGTTTGTTTACCGTTATGGAATAACCGTTTCACAAATGATATCGGATATTTTCATTACGTCGTAACTACAACCCCCTTCCCTTTCATGAATGTGACCTACCGAATTAGACTATTTACCGGATTTGTTATTAAATAAGCAGCACGACGGGTCCCACATGTGGAGCAGGATCTGCTTAGCCTTCCGGAGCACCTGAGATCACCCCTAGTTTTTGGTGGGGTTCGTGTTGCTTATTCTTTAGTTTTCTTTGTTATGTCATTTGTACTATTGTTTGTCTGTTTGTCTTTTACATTTTAAGCCATGGCGTTGTCAGTTTATTTTCAATTTATGAGTTTGACTGTCCCTCTGGTATCTTTCGTCCCTCTTTTAGACTAGTGACCTATTAAAACGAGCAAGTCTTCAATACTATTAGCATTAAGAAACTACTTCCATTGATCCTACAAAAATAGATGCCAACAATAACAACTTGTTAGGTTTAAATATGTTTTATGAATTTATTTCCAACTTAATCATCAATTTCTTTGTCTGTTGAAACCTTTAAGATTTTTTCTCAGTACCGTTTTGTTGTTATAAAGGGACGTAACACCACTACTTACCGTGTATGAAATAAGCCCTGCCTCCCTACTAACCTAATATGAAATATACACGGTCTCCACGCGGACGCTTTAAACCAATCATATTCCTAGAAATGTATAGGAGGTAAGATAAAATCAAATACCATCTGATATGGACAGGTTGACATATTTTAGAACCCTGATGCTGCATACTCATATCATATTTGTTTTTTTTTGTTGTAAATTGTTTTGTTATGAGTAAGGCCGTTAGTTTTCTTATTGAATCATACCACATCTCAACTGTTAATATTTTTTTTTAAAACCACAGCACCAACAAAAGATGAATGGTCGTTTTTTATTAAACTTACAAAATTTCACCATGACAACAAATAAGACAACAGTCGTTAGTAGTATAACGATATATGAATATACTTTATTTGATCCTGGTGGGTAGTTATCTTATTTGCAATTAAATGCAATATCAGTATTTAGTTCAAATATATAATCTTAAATTAATCCTAATTCTATCTTATTCATTCTTATGTGACGTCATTTTTCATTTTTTGATGCTCTGTTTTACTAATTCAAATGACGTCATTTTTTCGTCATTTTTCAGTTTCAAATAGGACGTCACTTGGCGTAGAGGTTTAAACGTATTCGGATGTGTCTACTTTTGTGTTTCAAATGTCTGGTTATGTAAATGTATTTCAGTTGTTTCCTGTAATTAGTTAATACTTCAGCTTTATCATGTACATCTTTTGAATATTCATTTTATTAAATTTACTGTTTGCAAAAGTATAAATTACTCTAAATTATAGGGATTTTCTGGTAACTTAACAGAAAACCCTTGCCGTTTTTGGCACAACCTTTTTGATCTTTTGGTCCTCGATGCTGTTCAACTTTGTACTCGTTTCGGCTTTCAAACGTTTGTATCTGTGCGTCACACATAGGTATTGTGTGGACAAAATACACTTCTGGCGTATTGAAATTTTGAACTTGTTGCCTTTTGTTGGCTGTTGTTCGTGTGATTCTTTGTCAATTGTGTTCTCCAATTTATTTATATTGTAGTCCTGTGTTGTCATTTTGATGTTATATTTCACATGGCCATAAAAGTGCGAGGTTTGGCATGCCACAAAACCAGGTTCAACCCACCATTTTTTCCTTTAAAAATGCCCTGTACCAAGTCAGGAATATGGTCATTGTTATATTATAGTTCGTTTCTGTGTGTATTACATTATAACGTTGTGTCGTTTGTTTTCTCTTATTTTTGAGTGTAAATTCACATTGCGATAAGACGTGTCACGGTACTTGTCTATCCCAAATTCATGTATTTGGTTTTGATGTTATATATATTATTCTCGTGGGATTTTGTCTATGTGTGTTACATTTTAGTGTTATGTCGTTGTTCTCCTCTTATATTTAATGCGTTTCCCTCGGTTTTAGTTTGTTATCCCGATTTTGTTTTTTGTCCATGGATTTATGAGTTTTGAACAGCGGTATACGACTGTTGCCTTATATACCACATCTCAACTGTTTATATTTTTAAAATAACCACAGCACTAACAAAAGATGAATGGTCGTTTTTTTTTTTTATTAAACTTACAAAATTTCACCCTAACAACAAATAAGACAACAGTCGTTAGTAGTATAACGATATATGAATGTAGTAAGAATAATCATGCCAACGATGCCCATCCCTCAATAAAGTTCACATATGAAATCTCTGACTCTAAGAT
Organism: Mytilus edulis; assembly: GCF_963676685.1. NCBI lineage: Eukaryota > Metazoa > Mollusca > Bivalvia > Mytilida > Mytilidae > Mytilus > Mytilus edulis. Next base: position 12,305,860 of record NC_092345.1, read on the forward strand.
CACATTTCTTGACACTACAACGCAAGTGAGGGATGGAAACATATTTACAGATCTGTATTGCAAGCCCACAGATCATACATTAATATCTATCTCTTTGAGTTGTCATCCTAAACACTGCACCAAGAGCATTAACTACAGCCAGGCCATACGAATAAAAAGGTTTTGCTCCACCAAAGATATTGCAAAAAAAACGACTACAAAACTTCGCGGTCACCTAAAACATCGGGACTACAAAAGACATTGATAAAGGTTTTTTTCTCGTGCTAACAACATCAGCTGAGATGTGCTCATCTATAAAATAAATTTGTTGTATATACCAATTTAAATTGCTTACTTTTTGAGGGATGTAAAAGTACCAAGCCACGTTCAACTAGTTAACCTTAGTCAAAACTTATTATAATATTTTAACGGCCGTTTGTTTGCGATGTTTAAATACGCAGACTCTGTTGCAACTACTCTACTCTGTCAATTTGAAATATTTATAAACTTAGATCGTTCAGTACTGTTTATTTAGTATTTTATATTATTTCATATCGCACATTATTATTTTTTATTTGAAGCACATATTTAACCTCTATGTTGTAATTAGCCATATAACCTAAGTCATGTTTAACAAATTTTTAGAATGGTGCAATGCGTTTTAACTGATGTTCGGTTTGACTTTTCAGTATTGTATAAATTTCAAGATTGTTATACTTTAATATAAGAAGACTGAACGATGATTCATTTAACATCAGAATCTTACTGAGGAAGGATATCTTTTATCCGAAATATTTATAAATAATTACATTTATAGTTACCTTATTTTGTTTTTGGTGTTGTTGTGTACACTTTTATAGGCGTTTATATATAAATATTTATTGTGTACATGTATCTTTACTCGTAACGATCCAACTCCCTCGTGGGGGAAAATCGTTGACTTTTATTGACTTTATATATATAAGTCTGAAAATTACACCCAACAATGTTAGAATTAGATTTTTCTGCTGACAGGATTTTGTCCGTTCCTCTGCGGCACCAATCGCTTAGCCTCATGTCCAGCGCTCTAGACCACTTGACCACATCTGCTATATACAAAAATATAACTTCAATAGTCGTAATCTAGAGATAGACATAAGACATGTGTTTAAGCGTGTGGAGATGTTATATTATTATTATATACACAATGGGCTTTGCTCATTGTTGAAGGCCATACGGAAACCTATAATTGTTAATGTCTGTGTTATTTTGGTCTCTTGTGGACAGTTGTCTCATTGGCAATCATACCACATCTTCTTTCTTATACAATGTATTATTATTATATACACAATGTATTGACCTTGTTTGAAAAGATGACAACATTAAGATATGAATTTTTGCTTACACCATTTTTCGATTATTTTATTGGATAAGTAAATTTTCTTTGTTAAAAATTTCTTTAGATACCCCAGGCCATCTTCTCTTTACCTTCTTCATCTGGATTATTAGCATTAAGTGACAACATCTCTATTGAGGACAAATTTCTTGAATCTTTGAGGTCTAAATTCGAATCAGCAAAAACACGAAACATATATCAAAGTTCTAGCTATCCAAACTCTTTTACATAGTAATACTACTCCAATAAGTAGTTTGTATGTATTTAACATACTAGAAAATATTTTCTTTTGTTACCTAATCTGACGTCGGACTCGGACTTCATTTAAACTGAGTTTTACTGTGCGTAAAACTATGTGTTTGTTTTCAAGTTCCCCCTTCCTAGTAAAACAAGAACAAGGGTGGTAAGACATACAGATCCCAGGGGACCCTGGTTCTTATGAATTCCGCCTTTTTAGGAGAATCAGACGATGAGAGTGTTCCATGGGATACTGAGCCTCAAGGAGCGTATGGCAGCAGGGTACAGCATACATATGTTAGCCTCAATTAAACCCCGCCCAGAGTGACAGCCGGTACAGGTCCCAGACTCAAGATTATGAAATGGGGTATACAGGTTATGTAAAAGCGGAGTGGTATCCACCATCCCAAAACTAAAATACTGGATACCAACAACAAGGTTATGGAGGTCCATCTCAGCCCGGGGCTAATCTTGATGAGTCCCAGGGCTTCTCCCCAGCACCATACCATCCATATGGTGGGGATCAGACCTCTTGGAGACCCGGTGAGAAGCCAAGAAGAAGGTATGAAAAACACCAAAAAGTGAGGGCCAGCCAAAGACCAAGAGGACCCAGGGATCAGAATAATTTAAGGCCCCAACTCCCATATTTAAACGAAGCCCCACCCTCAAACCATTATGAGGTGGGTCAGATGAATACACAGGTAAGCAGCAGAACTACAAAACATTACCGTGTAGGGCCACAGCCCATGCGGGCAAGGGTACAGTATCCAGGTACCCCATACGAGGAAGGCTCAGTCCAAGTAAGGCACAATACGGCCCCACAGTCAGGATAAAATGGCAGGGGACAAGATTATAGGTATGGCATAGATCCGAACCAGTCACACAAAACAAGGTACAGGTAGGTTTCACACCATTAAATCCAGGTCTGCCATCAGAAATTCAAACCAGGTCAAGGGTGCAGGGGTCCCAGCCACATAAACAAGTTGACCATGCACCAAACTTTAAAGTATGATGGAATATCAAATTGGAAAGCCTTTTATGTGAAATTTTTACGGTACGCGGAGGTATATAAATGGTCCCCTCAGGAGTGTAAGGATCAAATTTGTTGATACTTACAGGGTAAGGCCAGTGAATATTACGCAATGTTGACCGAGCGAAATAAACACATGTCATTCACGGATATGATCGAAAAGTTTAAAAAGCGTTTCGGATATAAAGAGTTGCCTGAAACTACTCAGGTCCAATTTCAGATTGCCCGTGAACAGGCAGACGAAAATCTGGAAGACTGGGCTGACAGGATCCTTTCCCTTGCTACAAAGGCATTCAGGGACCTACCTGAGGAACACATGTACCAGCAGGCGGTACTCAGGTTTTGTCAGGGTGTGCCTGATAAGAAGGCGTGGACTGCAGCCTCGAATTGCCGTCCAAAAAGTATTGAGGAGGCCATTGATAAAATGAGATGGTTCCAACACAACCAACAGGCTATTTATGGTAGGGGTCCTAAAAGGGAAGTGAGACAGACATGTCATTATAGGGGGTACCCGTATGAACCGGAAGTAACTGTTTCAGCTACCACTTTACCATCTAAGAGGGACTCAGAGACCCCTTGGAAAGCAGACAAAGAGAGGGTAGAAGACAACATTGACAAGATGCAGTCAGACTTACTTTCTAAACTTAAAAAGATTGCAATTCCAGCCCCTGCTCCTAGCCAACAAACAGGGAGAAATCAATCTCCAGCGTGGATGGAATGTTATAGCTGTGGTTCCCAAAACTATTTTAAGCGGGATTGCCCTAAACTGCGAAGGTCACCTTACCACATTCCATCCCCCGGGTCTCCGGCAAATTGCTTTCATTGTGACCGCCCTGGGCATATGAAGAAGGATTGGCCCACGAGGAATAGGGAAAAAGCTGTGACTTTCGCAGACCAGGTTAGAGCTTTAAACATGAACGGAGCTGCTCGGGTGGCCAGAGCCAGTTCCAAATAGATGCATGTCTCAATAAGGGCGAAACCACAAATATTTGGGTAAGGGAAGTAGTAGAGAACCCCAAAGACAAGGGTGTTCCAGCCATGGATGTAACATCCAGAGGCAACATTGTTGATAGTTAGACTGAACCCTTATCTGATGTAGGGTTACCTGAACCAATGCTTCCTGCATGTATGCCCCCAAAGCTAAGAGAAACATCACAGGGGATTGGGATTATTTTGAAAGTAGTAGGGAGGAAGGGAGTGGAGGGGGTAATGTGGGATCTGACTTAACCTTAACAGGGAGTGAGGGAGCGGGGCGGATCGCCACTTGTCAAAGACTTTAGCCTATATCTTAAGGCATGGGGCCCAGAAATACAATTATGATGTACAATTGGATGGGTACCTGTTTGTTAATGAAATCTTGAGTTGTCAACCTGGTCTAAAGGGGTACTCGGTCGAAGATATTTGTAGGGTGGTAAGATTTGACGACAAAAAGAGGTTAGGATTGTCAACTGATGATATGACAGGTCGACTATAGATTAAGGCAAATCATGGTCATATGTTCTTCATGTGATAGTGTGAACGAGGTTAGGTGTGTCCATCATGATACACCACAGGTTTCAGAGCAGGTAAAGGGGTCATATGAAGTCGGGCACGTGAGCCAGAGTCTACTCGAAGTGAAGACCCCGGCAAACATTTTTTTGACAACTCATGCAAGTCAACTGAATGGGGAACAGTTGGCCAAAATACTGAACAATTGGTCAGACTCGACAAGGGACGGGGTTTCTGAAATTGAAGATGACACTCCGCCCGTATATCGTGAATCAACTAGGGTACTTGGTGACGAAACCTTAGTCAGTGATAACACCCTGGTGAAAGGCACGCAAGACAGTGAAGGTGATCCTGATAATGAAGAAGGCGTACCCGCGTGGTTAAAGTCTGTCGACTTCGTTCTGGTTCAGTTTTCAAGGTACCTGTGAAGGTTTAAGGGCAGAGTTTGTTTGCAGTTGTAGACACTGCTTCTGAGGTGAAACTTATTTCAGAGGAAGTGTACAAGTTACTGAAGGTTGTTCCACCAGTTCTTAAGGAAATAATTATGCACACGGCGGGTAGGGGTATGCAAATGAATGGATTCATCGTGGGACCCGCTGAAATTCAGTTGGGTGCACGAGTGATGGAAGCTAATATCTATGTAGATCCAATCTCAGATGACATGCTTTTGGGCTTTGATCTGTTAAGAGAAGAGGGAGTGGCATGGGATATGTTAGAAGGGCATTTGAAAATTGGAGTTGAAGTTATCCCCATGACATCTGGTGCGGTGGGACAAGTCCCCCGTGAAGCTAATGTAGTCTTAGATAAGACAGTCACTGTTTCCTCCGAATTCAGTTATAGGGGTATCATGTAATCTCAGTGATGTCAGGATACGTGGTTGAGGCCTGTACCCATGATGAACTGTTAGTCCCCAGAACTTTACAGGCCCCGGTGTGTCGCCCTATTATTTGTTTGATGAATATTTAGGATAAGCACGTGACAATACCAGAGAATGAGATGATAGCCCGGGCGATTGAAGTTGAAATACTTCCAGGCAGGGAGATGGTGTTGACCCAAGGAAAGAACCCCTGGGTTTGCAAAGTTGAAGGGGAGGATCACTCATTGGTTGAGGAGGGTGTGCCCAATCATTTGAAAGATCTGTTTGACAAGTCAAAAGCCAATCTAGATACAGATGGCCAAAAAAAGTTAGCTTCTCTGTTGTCGAATTAGGCGAACGCCTGTTGGGTTTGCTCAAGAAGAGGAAGCCCACTTGAAGCGAATGCTTGAGGCGAGGGTAATCCAACCTTCAGTGTCAGAGTGGTGCTCTGCCCCGGTCCTAGTTCGAAAGAAAGATGGTGGGTCAGGTGGTGCATTGATTACAGACCCGTACTTCCGGTACGGTCAAAGATGTGTACCCAATGTCGGAAAATACGCGAAGTACAAACATTACGTTATGGTAACGTTGTTACCATACAGCTTTACTCTGTGACGTTATATTATATACATTAGCTATCACGACGATTAAACGTATAGAAAAACACAACTCATGGGTCATTAAGATTCTTCAACATTTAATAGTGCCGTGACCAGGATATATATGGATTCAAAGCTGAAGTCAGTTCGTGCTGAACACAAAGGAGCCGTCACGAAGCTACTGGTGAAATTCAACGAGTTAAAGTCAAAAACAGACACAGAGGTTGACGAAGTGAAAGCCTTGATGATGCCGTCACGCAGAAACAGAAAACATTGATTGACCTGAATAACAGACTTTTAGAACAGACATCGGAGGAAAATCTGGAGCAGGAAATCACCGACTCAGATGAGTATATGTACGAACTCGATCGTAAAATTAGACAAATTCGGAAATTTATTAAGTCCTTTGAAACAAATTCTATAATTTCGCATGATACTGTTGGTCCTTCAACGAGCAGACTTAACCCAGACGCATATCATTTCACACCCGACACTAGAGATGATATGAACAGATGTGCAATAGATTTTCTAATGTCAATCGGTAACTTGTCCAAAACTACAGGTATCAAAAGCGAACCATACATCTCTGGTGTTTGACCAAGTGACTCTAATCCTAGTACGTATGATTCTAATCTGTCTCCGTAAGACCTAAAACTAAAAGCATCATTTGTCGGTGCGGGTAAATTCATGAGTGCTTTCATGTAAGCATGTATAAGTTTGCTAGGTTGTCTGAACCGATCTCTGAGAAAGGTGACTGCGGTTTCGTAGTTACCATTAGTCAAAGCGAATCCCTCTACTGTTTGTGCGGCGCTTCCCTCTAGCTGGGCTTTAAGATAATTAAACTTTTGGATTGGCGTTAATGTGTCGTTGTAGTGTATAGACGACTCAAAACAATCCCAAAATGTTTGCCACTTGAGAATATCTCCATTAAAATAGGGTAAGTCTAACTTTGGAAGCCTATGGTAATTAGTTTTTGAAGATCTCGGTTCTGACGAACATTACGAAACGTGAAATACTGAGTCAATCATCTCGAATCTACGATTCTATGGTATTACTTTCGCCAGTGTCCGTTAGGGCCAAAATCTTAATGCAAGACCTCTGGAAAGACAAACTTAAGTGGAATGAGCCACTACCGTTAAACGTACAACAACAGTGGATGGAATTAGCTAGAGACTTAGAATTTTCAACAAACACAGAGTTACCGAGACAGTTTTTAACTGAGAGTACAGATGAACCAAAACAGTTACATGTTTTCGTTGATGCCAGCCAGAGAGCATACGGATCAGCTGTTTATATTACAAATGGACATCAGTCAACATTAGTATTTGCTAAGAGCCGTGTTGCACCTATAAAGACATTGACATTACCACAATTAGAACTAATGGCCGCTGTGATAGGAGCTAGAATTGCAGCACACGTAAAATCAGCTTTATCAATAAACAAAGTCACGTATTGGTCGGACAGTCAAATAGTTTTACACTGGTTAACAACGACTAAACATTTGAAAAAATTCCTTCACAACAGAATTACAGAAATTAAATCTTTAACACAGGATTCAGAGTGGAAATATTGTCCGACGAATGACAACCCTGCAGACCTATTAACAAGAGGGATCAGCGCTTCACAACTAGCAGATGCTAAACTGTGTAATAATGGACTGGAATGGATCAATTGTTCAACATCTTGGCCGCAGTGGACACCTAACACATGCACACGAATATAGATCAAGAGGAAAGCGTTACAAATACAATTGAAGTGAATAATACACATGACATTCATTGCATACTGGATATTATGAGATACAGTACATTAACAAAGATACTACGTGTTAGTTCGTTGATTTACCGATTCATAGCGAATTGCCGCAAATCACGCTTACATAGAATACAGAGCAAATTCATCACATGCGAGGAACTACAAGATGCAACAGAAAAATGGATAATAAGTGCTCAGAGGATTTCATTTCATAAAGAAATCAGGACTTTGAAGTCGCAATCGAACACACCCAATACCTTAATTCGACAATTACGACTTTATATAGATGAGAAAGAAATCATTCGTTGCCGCGGGAGAATTCATAATGCTCCAATTAGTGAAAATTCTAGATTTCCGTGTTTATTACCAAATAATTATCATTTTACTGAATTACTTATATCGTAAGTTCATAAGAATTTAAAACATTCAGGAGTATTAGCCACAGTCACCGAGATTCGCCAAAATTATTTGATACTTAAAATACGTCAAGAAGTGAAAAAAGTTCTTCGTAAATGCGTTACTTGCCGTAAAGAAACCGGAAAACCGTACAGTGCGCCAGATCCTCCACATCTACCAAAGACAAGATTAATGGAAGCACCACCGTTTACCGTCACAGGTGTTGATTTTACTGGAGCGTTATATGTTAAAGACAATAACGGACAAGGAAGCAAAGTATTCATATGCTTATTTACATGTGCGTCAACGCGCGCAGTGCATTTAGAAGTCGTCACAGATCTTAAAGAAAGATCTTTTTTCAAGCGTCAGAAGAGCCGCAAGTCTTTGCCGAGAGTGATGGTATCTGACAATGCGTCAACATACATGGCCGCATCCGAGACTTTAGAGAGACTAACCAAATCTGAAACCTCAAATGATGCGTTATCCGTTTGTGGGACGAGTTGGAAATTCATAATAAAACGAGCTCCCTGGTATGGTGGTTGGTGGGAGCGCTTAATATGACTAACAAAAATGTGCTTACGAAAATTTCTTGGAAGATCGTACATTACATTGGAGGATTTACAAACAATAGTCACCGAAATTGAAGCCGTGTTGAACGATCGGCCTTTAACGTATGTGTCCACCGACATCGAGAATCAGGAACCTTTGACACCATCGCACCTGCTTTATGGGAGAAGGATTACAACTACACCGTATCCACGACAAGACATCGGCGAAAATACAAGTTTCATAGACAGAAGCGACATTTCAAAACGTAATGAGCTACAAACTTTCGTAATTGACCAATTTTGGTCGCGATGGAAATCAGAATATCTAACGTCGCTACGTGAATACCACGAACAGGAGATAACGACCAGACAGTTCAAGTGGGAGATGCTGTGCAAATCCATGAAGACAAGTATCCAAGAAACAAATGGACAATCGGAGTCGTTGATTTTTTAATAACTGGAAACGATGGACTTACAAGAGCAGCCGAAGTGAGAACAAAATCCGGATGCTTTTCTCGATCGATCGTCACATTATATCCCTTAGAGATATGTGACAATATTCACCCAAAAGGAAACACGTGAAACTCAACAACCAGGAACTAGTAACATACAAAGACGATTACCGTTTCGTGACGCCGCCGTGTGTGCCAGAAGAAACATCCACGAATGGACTAAGAAATAAACTTTAATTGTGTTTATTTAAGGTTAAGGGACTAGATTATTTTATTTGAGATAGACATTAATTTTAAATTTATTTATCTATATTGTGAATTTACATTTTTTAATTTTCGTTACATATTTCACTTTTGTCGGCCCCCAGAATGTCGGAAAATACGCGAAGTACAAACATTACGTTATGGTAACGTTGTTACCATACCGCTTTACTCTGTGACGTTATATTATATGCATTAGGTATCACGACGATTAAACGTATAGAAAAACACAACTCGTGGTTCATTAAGATTCTTCAACACCCCTTGCCACTGATCGGGGATTGTCTAGATACTTTGGCGGGAAACCAGTGGTATTTGTGCGTAATGGCAAGTTAAGATTCGGGAACCAGATCGGTATAGGACGGCGTTCATTTCAAAGTACGGGCTGTTTGAATTTGCCAGGATGTCGTTCGGTTTATGCAAAAGTCCGGCCACGTTCGCACGAGTTGTGAATCTGGTCCTACGGGGTTCACGTGGGACATAGTCTAGGCGTTCCTAGACGATATTTTGGTATTAGGTCATACTCTCGAGGCCCACTTCGCCAATTTAGGGCGGTCTTGCAAAGATTCCGGGAATATGGGCTCAAATTCAAACCGAAAAAGTGTGAATTGTTTCACAAAAGTGGAGTTTCTGGGGAGAGTAGTAGGAGAAGGTGGTATGGAGATAGGTCCAGGCTATATTGAGGATGTAAAAAAATTGGCCTACCCTTCACAATAGTAAATATATCGAGAGGTTCTTGGGATTCGCCAATTACCATCGATCCTTTATTCATGCATATTTAAAAATAGTTGTCCCCCTCCAAGAGGTCACAGGTAAAAGACTATTCAGGTGTGAAACTGAGCAGCAAGCTAGAGTCATTTGACAAATTGAAAATGACCTTGACCTTAGCCCCCGTACTCGCCCTAGCGAATGCCACAGATCCCTTCATCTTGGACTGGGATGCCTCCGATAAAAGTTTGGGAGCCGAGCTGATACAGGTCAAGGAAGGAAAAGAAATGGTTGTGACGTATTCAAGTTTAACACTGGCCCCAGAGCAGCAATGCTACTGTACAACACGCAAAGAACTATTGGCTATTGTGAGGTTCACCCACCAATTTCGTCATTATTTGGCGGGACGTCCATTTGTAGTCAGAACTGATCATTCGAGTCTCACATGGCTCCCTAGGTTCAAGAACCCTGGTCCCAGAGGGGCAATTAGCTATGTGATTGGAAGAACTCAGCCAGTACCATATGACAGTCCAACACTGGCAGAGTGTAAAACATGGAAACGATGATGGACTTTCCAGAATCCCCACAGAACTACCATGCCCGGGGTTCTCTACGGAGGTAGAATTGTCCAATCTCCCATGTAAAGGTTGCAAATACATGTACTGTGCAAAAGCCCATAGGCAGTGGTCTGTGTTTTTTTTATTTTTATTTCATACTTATTTTCCGGAAAATATACGTTTCCTACGTATTTGGTTTAATTTTTGAAAACTCATATTTCCGGTTTGCTTGCAGATTTGTAAACATAAAATTTTTATTATTTATATCCATAGGTAACTAGTTTTACACATGAGATTTACACAAAAACAACTGACAAATGGTTGCAATAGTAAAGGGTGCCCCATACATTTATTATCATAACTATAGTATTACCAGAATCTAAAACATAGAGAATATAAATATGTTTCTCACTTCTACACTCGTAAATTGAAATTTAAGTCGAGTTTACAAATTTCTGTCTAGCATATTCTACAGATTAGTCTAGTCAATATCACTGCGCATTATTCAATTTTCGTCTGAAATGCAAGCTAAATAGTATCCTACTTTTACTTATTTATTTTTGTTTTGTCTTCTACATTTCAC